>NC_061120.1:45727375-45831866 GCF_002878395.1 Capsicum annuum
ATAGGGTCAAACATAAGGTTTCCACAACATATCACCCACATATGAGTGGCCAAGAAGAGGTATCTTATCGGGAGATTAAATAGATTTTGTAGAAAATAGTCAATGGTCAATGCAAAGATTGGACGTTAAACTAGATGATGCATTGTGGGCTTATCAGACAACCTATAAAATTCTTATTGAGACCTCTCCTTATTGGTTAGTATGTGGAAAGGCATGTCTCCTACTCGTAGATCTTGAGCATCAAGCTTATTGGGCAGTGAAGAAATTAAATCTTGATCCAGAGATTTTAGGAAAGAAAAGGTTGCTAAAGTTGTGTGAGCTTGATGAGTTTTGCTTACATGCTTATGAAAATGCAAAATTGTACAAAGAAAAGACCAAAAGATGACATGATAAGCATATCATAACCTGAGTCTTTGAGCCAGGCCAGAAAGTTTTGCTATTCAATTCCAGGCTGAAGTTATTTCTGGGTAAGTTGAGGTCCAAGTGATTTGGGCCATTGGAAGTGGTGAGAATGACCCCTCACGAGGCTATTGAACTCTAGATAGAAGACAAGAGTGCTTCATTTCTGGTGAATGGATAAGTGATGTTAAGTTTTGTCATGCCACAATATTTAATAAGTTACCACATAGAAGGTAACCCACGAATGTAATGTAATAGTGTAATTTCCCATTTTATATGAAAAAAATAAGAACATAAATTAAAAATACAAAAAGATGTGTCGATCCATGACCAAAACTACGACACTAGGTAAGAGGCAACCCACCCATTTTTTATGTATTTTTTTTGTTTTTGATGAGATTGTAGGAGTGAGGTATAGTTGTTCATAGGGAAGAAATTAAAGTGATTAAAATGTGTTTTCGGGAGGCTACTAGGTATGAAAATACCTATTGAGTCGATGAAAAATAAATGTAAGCAAATGGGGAACCAAAATTCCCCAAAGTGCCAAAATAGTGGACCTCTACGATAGGAGTGTACCATAGTCCCTATCCTCTACGATAAAGCCGTGTAACTCTAAGAAGAAAATTTTGCGGAGTCTATTATAATAAGCCTCCACAATTTTGATGTGTCACACCACTTATCCTCTGAGATAAGGGCTTGGCATGAAGGGTGTTAATTTTTGGGTCATTTTAATAAATAGTTGGTTTAACCCAACTTTCCATTTTAAAATCTAATTTCACCTTTTTAAATACCTTAAATCCCCTAAATCCCTCTTTATTTCTAAGACCTAGCGTACCATCCTCCCAAATTCTTCCAGTCCTAAAGTTTTTTATGCCAAGAAATTTTCCCCTCTCTTCTCTACAACTTAGAATTGAATAAGTGCTTAAGCTTTTCTATTTCTTATTTACTTAATCATTATGGTTGAATACCATGAATTGTACCATGTAGTTATAACCACCCTTTCTCTACTAACCATATTCTTAATAGTTTGATGTTGTGGGGTGAAATTCTCGGTAAGTTGAATTATGGGTTTGATTTTGTGCATCACCCAATGCAATTTAGTGTGCTAGTGAAAATTATACATTTCTATTAAGCCATAGAATTGTGTTTTGGAGAATGTTAGAGTGATTTCATGTTCAAATATGTGCACTGGACTATGCTTGTTGGTGCTTTGTATATAATATTTTGTGTTCTTACACAGCAGTGCTTAACATTGCTCTTGTGTAAAACTGTGACAACATATATCTTGTTTTGAATTTATGAGTAGCATTGGGTGTTGTTTATGAATATAAGGTAGTCCTGTTAGTCAAGTATTGTTACATGTAGCACCTTGAGTAAACGTTATGGTAAGCTATTATTTAAGAATGTTGGTTGCAAATCTGTGCTTTATGAGTTATGTTGGCACATGTACTTGAACTGAAGTCCAAAGTTTATTATGTATTAAATTGAAGGACATATTGGTATGGTATATTATGATTTTGTGAATACTTTATATGTAAAATATGGTGTGTGCTTAAAGTATGAGTAAAGCAATGTCACCATAGAATTAAGATCTTGTGGTCAATAACATAACTCACAAAATTGGCTAACTGTTTGCCAAGGTGTTGTAATAATAAGCATGTATTATAGAATGGTGGAATTCTAAGTACCCTAGTTTTAAATTTCACGCACCTATGTTTGCAACTAAGTGTGGGTTAGCCTTTGTATCCTCCTACATTTGGTGTTTTCTAGCCTCATAGGTGTCATGTTGACATGTTAGTTCGATGTTACGGCTGGCAGGTATTATGGCAAGAAGAGCACAGAAAGGGAAAGATGTTGTTGGGCCTTTGGAGATTTTAACAAAGAGAGTTAGTCCAACAGCGCATGTACCTAGATCCCCAGCTATCCCACAAGGTTAGACCCATAGGTATGGGTATATGTAGGTTGAAGAAGTAGGGAAGAATAGTTTAGAAAACATACTGAGTTTAGGTATGCCTCGAACGAGTTCATTGACCGAGAGAGCTTGCATAGAGAGTTTCCGGGCATGATTCGGAGGATTGAGGAGATTCATATGAACTTGAATTTTAAGTAACCTACTGAGTGCAACCTGCACTTAATTAGGGAATTCTATGCCAACTAGAATCCAATATATCCTGATTCATAAGTTAAGATTCGCAGGCATGTGGTGACATTTAATGCACATGACTTGAATGCTATTTTGGGTACTCTTAAGGGGACTCA
Source organism: Capsicum annuum (assembly GCF_002878395.1). Taxonomy (NCBI): domain Eukaryota; kingdom Viridiplantae; phylum Streptophyta; class Magnoliopsida; order Solanales; family Solanaceae; genus Capsicum; species Capsicum annuum. Next base: position 45,730,034 of record NC_061120.1, read on the forward strand.
CTTCAGTTGAGGCATCTAAATATCACTACACCCTACGCCAACACCAGACATCTATTATACAGTAATGGATTGAAGGTCGGATGGATTCGTCACTGAGAGAGAGGCCATCATTTTACATTTCCCTATGCACAGATAAATAGGAAAGCTATAATATGGCTAAAGATGACAGAAGTCACTCAGGACTGGGTTTTCTTAATTTATACATTGATGAAGGAGGGCTTTGTGATAAATACGGGTGCCATGATCATTTTTGGTGATAAAGAAAGTTTGCTTTCATCAGGGTCGTAGGTATGGTTTTGATAGGCAACTAACTTGGTTTCTGAGGGTCCATGACATAGAGGAGGAGGCCCTAGACTACATACCAGTGTTAGATATGCATTCGGTAGATGTGACTCGAATGTAGGGTCTTGATATTGCTCATGGGTTAGTGTTGACACTACCTGAGTATCATTCTTAGGATAATGAGATCACATCATAAATATACGGGATGCAGATGTTGTAGTTATGAGTAGAAGGTAGAGCAGCTACTAGAGAAGGGGTATGTGCAGTGGAGCTTGACTACATACTTAGTCACTAACCTAGGACTCTCGTGAGGACTGTCCTAGAATTTGTGGATCTAATAAATGATAATAACCCTATAGATGAAGAGAGAAAACCGTGGGATTTGAACTTTTAGTCCGATGATGATGATAATGTAGACCCAAACTTGGGAGAAGAGGCTTTAGTCCTAGATGTTGATGATGGCATGGATGAGGTGTCACTACGGAGTTTTTACATCACCTCATAACTTTGTTTTGTTTTGTATCTGCAAGCACTTAGGAAAGTGCTACATTTTAAGTGTAAGGTGGTGATAAATTCTCCTATTCTATTATTTATTCTAGCTGGATTATTATGGATGTTATTTTGTTGGATATTATTTTTTATTTGGTGATAAGATACATTTTGATACATTTGGTCTATAATAGTTCTACAAAGTGGCAGTCCGATTGGCTATGTTGTATGGAGCAGAGTGTTGGCTAGTTAAGAACTCCCACATCCAAAAGTTAAAGGTGGTGGAGATGAGGATGTTGTGATGGATGTGTGGTCATACCAGAAAAGATAGGGTGAGGAATGAGATTATTCAAGAGAAGGTGGGAGTGGCTTCAGGGGACTATAAGATGTAAGAAGTGAGGTTATGTTGGTTTGGGCACATGATGAGAAAGGTTTCTGATGCTCCAGTGCAGAGGTGTGAGATACTGGCTATGGATAATTTTAGATCAAGTAGAGGTAGACTGAAGAAATATTAGAGGGAGGTGATTAGGCATGATATAGATCAATTACATCTTATGTAGGACATAACCCTTGATAGGAAGGTATGGAGGATACGGATTAGGATATAGGGGTAGGGATGGGAATGCGTTGGTAACAGTAGGGGTGTTCTTTATTTGTTTCTGAAGTTTCTTGTACGTGAATGGAGTATTGTCTATGGTTTTGGATATATAGTTTTCAGTGGTATCTCATGGCTCTAGTATTATCTTGTGGCTAGCGTTGTTAGTTTATTTTGCCTGTACAAGTTTATATGCATTTATATTTTGTGTCTGTTATATTGTTATTGGTCTTATGCCCGAGGTCTATCGAAAACAGCCTCTCTACTTCACCTAAGGTAGTGGTATGGTCTGCATACACTCTACCCTCCCTAGACCCCATTAGGTGGGAATACATTGGGTATGTTGTTATTGTTGTTAGTCTGTAATAGTTAGTAATTATTTTATTTTTTGAATTTGTAGTTAGTAGTAATTTAATTATTTTACTATTCCTAGTTCGTCATTTTAGTTGCTTAGTTATTTTCATGTCGATTTTAGGAATAATTTTTTTCTTTTTGGATATATTCCATTAACTTGTCATTGTTAGGTGCCTTACTCGATGATGGATAGATGACAATCGTCGTAAAGAGAATTAGTCGTAGGGAGAAAATAGGTGAGAGAACACGATCACTAATCTAATGCGAGGTAGTTTTTGTTAAGCCATATCACCATATGACCTGAGAAATATTTTTCTATGAAAAAACATGTCAAACTAAAAAAGGATGTTATTTATGAGACACCTTGGCTCAATTATGTAACTCTTTGTTAGTGTTGGCTTCATTTTGTATTTATGCAATTTTTGGGTCAATATTCTATAGGGATCTACTTGAATCTATCATGTACCAGGTGTGAGTGAGGTCTCTATTTATTCTATGTGCATAGTGATGTCTAGAACTTTCTCAGTGTGTTTACAAAGCGAATAAAGAGTATTAGTTTTAGGAGACGATATAGGCATTTCTTTGACAGCCATGTTTCATACCCTCTTTTACCTACCTTTGGGCATAATCCTAGTTAACCCCATTGAGAATTTTAGCTTATTTTATTTGGTAGCCTTATATGTAGCCTAATTTCCTTTCTTTGGTTGACCTTAATTTGATCCAAAGATCCTAAGTGCTTTATTTGAAAATCATTGGAGTTAAAGAGTTGAAATACAAGTAGGGAAAATATGTTAGCAACTAAGTGTGGAGTAGCGCATGTATCCTCCTACATTTTGTATTTTCTAGCCTCATAGGTTTTATGTTCATATGTTAGTTTGATGTTGTGTCTGGAAGGTATTATGGAAAGCAGAGCAAAGAAAGAGAAAGATGTTGTTGGTCCTTCAGAGATATCAACAAAGAGAGTGCATCCAATAGCTCATGTACCTAGATCCCCAGCTATCCCATAAGGTCAGACCCGTAGGTATAGGTCAAGGTAGGTTGAAGAAGCAGGGATAAAATGGTATAGCAAACATACTGGGTTAAGGTATGCCTTAGACAAGTTCATTGACCGAGAGAGTATACATAGAGGGTTTTCAAGCATGGTTCAGAGGATTGAGTACCTGCATAACAACTTTATTTTTAAACGGACTACTAAGTGCAACCTGCACTTGATTAGGGAATTCTATGACAACTAGGACCCAAAGATCCTGATTCATAAGTTGAGATTCATAGGCAAGTGGTGACATTCAATCCACATTGCTTGAATGTCATTTTGGGCACTCCTAAGGCAGATGCATTTTAGCTGAGGCAGCTAAACATCACTCCACCCTATGCCGACATCAGACATCTATTATGCGTCAATAAATTGAAGGTAAGATAGAATCATCACCGAGAGGGAGGCCATCATTTGACATTTCTCTATGCACAGATGAACAGGGAAGCTAGAATGTGGCTGAAGATTATCTGTCACTACCGCATTTCTAGGAAGCACATGATAGAAGTCACTTGGGGCCGAGTTTGCTTGATTTAGGCACTGATGCAGGAGTTTTTCATAATAAATGTGGGTGTCATGATCATTTTCAGCGATAAAGAAAGATCACTTTCATCAGGGTCGCATGTATGGTTGTGGTGGGCTTCTAACTCAGTTTTTGATGGGCCATGACATAGAGGAGGAGGAGGACCTAGACTACATACTAGTGTTAGACACGTGTCCAATAGATGTGACCCAAATGTGGGGTCTTGATATTGCCAATGGGTCAGTGCTGACACTATCTGAGCATCATTCTTGGGATAATGAGATCACAACACACATATAAGGGCTACATATGTTATAGTTGCAAGTAGGAGGCAGAGAAGTTACTAGAGAAGAGGTATGTGCAGTGGAGCTTAACTACATACTTGGTCACCAAGCCAAGACTCTCTTAAGGATACGCCCAGAGTTTGTGGAGCCAGTGGATAATAATATCCCCACAGATGAGTAAAGGCAACTGTGGGATTTGGACTTTGAGTTTGATGATGATGATGATGTAGACCCAGACTTGGGCAATGAGTCTTTTGGCCCAGATGTTGATTATGGCATAGACGAGGTGTGACTAGGGAGTTTTTACATCACCTCATAAATTTGTTTTGTTTTGGATCTACAAGCCCTGGAGATAGTGCTACATTTTAAGTGTAAGGTGGTGACAAATTATCCTATTCTGTTATCTGTTCTAGCTGGATTATTATGGATCTTATTTTGTTGGTTATTACTTTTGATTCGATGATAAGATATATTCTGATACATTTGGTCTATAATAGTTAGTAATTATTTTATTTTTTGAATTTTTAGTTAGTAGTAATTTAATTATTTTACTATTCCTAGTTCGTCATTTTAGTTTCTTAGTTATTTTCATGTCCATTTTATGAATAAATTTTTTTCTTTTAGGATGCATTCCAATAACTCGTAGCTAGGTTCCTTACTCGATGATAGATAGATGAAGATCATCCAATGAAGATTAATCCTAGGGAGCAAATAGTTGAGAGAAACCGATCACAAATCTAAGGTGAGGTACTTTTTGTTGGACCATATCACGACATAACCTAAGAAATATTTTTCTATAAAGAAGGATGTCAAACTAAAGAGGGGTGCTATTTATGAGACACCTAGACTCAATTATATGACTCTTTGTTAGTGTTGGCTTATTTTCTAATTTGTACAATTTTTGGGTCAAGAGCCTATAGGGATCCTACTTGAATCTAGCATGCACCAGGTTTGAGTGAGATCTCTATTTATTCTATGTGCTTAGTGATTTCTAGAACTTGCTCGGTGTGTTAACAAAGTGAATAAAGAGTTTTAGGTTTAGGAGATGATATAGGCATATCTTTGACAGCCATGTTTCATATCCTCTTTTACCTAACTTTGGACATAATCCTAGTTAACCCCATTAAGACTTTAGCTTCTTTTTTCGGCATCTTCATATGTAGCCTAATTCCATTTCTTTGGTTGACCATAATTTGAGCCAAATCTCCTAAGTGATTTAGTTGAAAATTAATAGAGTTAAAGAATATAAATACAAGTAAGGAAAAGGTGAAAGTGAAGCCCCCAAAACATAGCTATTGGTGTTGAGAATTGATGTGTATTGAGGTTGGGAGTTGTGTAATGAAAAGAATAAAGATTGTTCAAAAATTGAATAATGTATTAAATAAAATATTCTGTTCAAAAATTGAATAATGTATTAAATAAAATATTCCCTACCATAATGTATATGAATAAGCTTAATGAGATGGGGAAAAACAAAAGATGGGTCTGAAGGTTGGTGAGGTGAAAATTGGTTGTTAATAGATTGATCCTAATGTTAATATGATGTATTAAAGTGCTTAGGAAAGTTAGTCACTAATTTTAGCCAAACAGTTCCTACCTGCCCCTTAGCCTACATTACAACCCTTGAAGACTTATTTGATCCTGAATCTTACATTCTAATATTAGTGGAGTACTACACTAAGGGCAATTATGGTTCATCCTATATCATGTGTGAATCATTTAGGAGAGTGAGTGGAATTTCTTCTTTTTTTGTGTAACCAGTCTTATGATATATTGCATGATGATGAGTGAATATGGGTAAATCTCTTGTTGTTAGGGTGGTGCATGGGGAGGATGGTTAGGTGACTTGTATGAATTCTTGGCTGAATAATGAGCATGAGTTTTCCAACGTATTAGAGACTGAAAATAGTATTTTGGTGTTTTAATATATGATATTGCATGCTTGGGATAAAAATCGATGAGTCATGTACAGCCTATGTGTGCCCAATAGAAAAATTTCATTAAGATAGTGATGTGAAGCCTAGGTGTGCTGAGAATAATTTCATGGACTTGTTCGAGGGCAAATAAAACTCTAAGTGTGGGGTGGTGATGTTGGGTGTATTTATAAATCCAAGTTCCAATTATGACTCATATATATAGTTGTTCTATGATCTAAATCTTGCAAAAATATCATATGTTTGAGTTAAATTTGCATTCTCAAGCTAATGGATATGATTAGTATTGTAGGACTTGAACTTGGTGAAAATGAACGTGATTTGAGCATAAACTTGAAGCTTATGGATCACGGAAAGCATTAAGATCAACATTATGAACATGAAGAGAGTGGAACAAAGCTTACAAAGAATGGGATTAAGCACAAAGAAGAAGAGTGCACAATGAGCTAGAAATGCAGAAATTAACATACCAGCATTCCATGGACCTTAGCTTCTGTGATAAGGGTGTGGCATATTGGTAGGATAAAAGATGATGGAAATTTCCAGTGAACATGCATGATATTAGCGTGCCACTCCACTTATCCTCAGGGAGAAGGGCGTGACACAGAGGCTGCATAAAAATAAATGGAAAATTCTAGTATGTGACACAACTCAAACCAGGGCCTAGTCATGTCCGGCATCTCAAGTCCAACAAAGACCGGAGACCAACCCCTATACAACAAATCCATCTGAACCATCTAGCAAAGTCAAGACTGGGGCTGAAGTGAGTCAAGTCTTCAACTCTTGAAAAATATTTTCACAAAAATCTAACCACTAAAATTTAACTTTCTTATGAGTCAATAGAGATATGATGGATAAAATAGAAGAAAACCTTTTAACAAACCTCCTATAATAGCCAATCAAACCTAAGAAACTCCTGATATCTGACGGAGAAATAGGTCTGGGTCATTTTTCACTACTTTGGTCTTTTGAGGGTCAAATCTAATGCCATCACCAAAAATAATATGGCCAAGGAAATCTATTGATCTTAGCCAAAACTCACACTTACTGAATTTGGTGAATAACTAATGGGCTCTAAGAGTCTGCGATACAATTCTAAAATGGTCTACATGATCAATTTCGCTACGGGAGTAGACAAGAATATCATCAATGAAGACTATGATGAACATGTCCAAGTACTGCTTAAACAGTCTGTTCATTAAGTTCATGAAAGTTGTTAGGGTATTCGTTAGTCTAATAGACATAACTAGAAATTTAAAGTGACCATACTAAGTTCTAAAAGTTGTCTTTCGAATTTCACATTCTCTAACTCTGAGCTGATAATAGCCGGAGTTAAGGTCTATCTTAAAGAAATAACTGACACCCTAAAGATGGTGGAACAATACATCAATCCTGGGGAGTGGTACTTATTTTTAACTTTGATTTTGTTCAACTAATGGTTGTTAATGCATATTCTGATAGAACTATCTTTCTTATGCACAAAAAAGACTAGAGTTCCCCATAAGGAAATACTAGGCCTAATAAATACCTTATCTAAGAGATCTTTCAACTGTTCTTTTAACTTTTTGAGCTTAGCTGAAGCTATTTTGCAGAGCAAAATAGAGATAGGCTGGGTATCTAGAAGGAAATCTATTTTGAAGTCAATTTCCCTTTCAAGAGGAACTCCGAGAAGATCTTTAGGGAACACATCTAGAAATTCCTTTACTACTAAAACTGACTCGAGACTTAGAGTCTCAGATTTAGAGTCTTTGACTGAACGAGATGGTACATGCACCCCTTAGATATTATTTTTCTCGCTAAGTTATGACACAATTTGACCCCTAAGTGCTGAAGTACTACCCCTCCATTCAATAACTGGTTCATCAGGAAACTGAGATTGGATGACCCTATTTCTGCAATCAACTGAGGCATAATATTAGTGAAGCTAATCCATATTGAGAATGACATGAAAATCAGTCATCTCTAACTCTATAAGGTCTGAGGTGACTTTCTAGGATATTATGAATAAATAGTTCTTGTATACCTACCTGGCTATAATAGAGACACCTACTAGAGTAGACACTGAGAAGGGTTCTACTAAAAATTCAAGACTGATATCAAAATTAATAGCTATATAGGGGGTTACAAAAGAAAGTGAAGCTCCAGGGTCTAATAAAGCATAACTATGAAGGTGAAAGACCCATAACATAGTTATAAACACATAAGGAAAACTTTTTTAATCCTGTTGGGACTGAAATGCATACAACCTATTTTGGCACTATCCATTGGTGACACTAGAAGTAGTGCCCTGCTGAGTTAGGCATCTAGGTGAAACTGGAGGACGATTAGACTGACCCTGTTGACCACTCTTTGGGAAATCTCTGGCTCTGTGGCCTGGCTTGCCATACTTAAAACACACATCACTACCAGATCTATATATACCCTGATAATTCCTACCACATTCCTAGAAAAGAGGATTAGTACAACCACTGTTCATACTACCCTAGGACTTGGAGCCATGTGCCCTATCCAGACTATCATTCCTAAACTTTGGCATTGGCGCACTAACTGAAGATAGAATTGGGGCTGAAAACTTCTAATGGGACTGAGAACGGTTACCATTCTCTGACTTAGGCTAAGAAAAATTAAAGCTACATGTGTAACAAAATACACATGTGCACAAGTAAGTTGTCAACACCATAAGGTTTAATTACTAATTAGATAATATAAAATTGGAATACTAAAATACGTATGAAAACATGTCTGAAACATGTGATAAAAACCATCTGACTATCTAACTAACTGACTACATAGCTGAAAGCCTCTAAACTGACTGAAGAGTTGATAGGACAGGCCCCAACTAACTCAGCATATGAGGATTCACCACAATTATTATTGCTGATAGGCTGAACAGTCTAAGTGTGATCAGGAAACTGAGCATCTGAACCTATGATATAAGACATCATAGCGTGAAAAAAGTATGCGGTCAGTACTTTGAATTTACTGGTATATGAGATGAGATTAGGCTGAAATACATAGGTTTATGTGTATGAAATTCTGACTGACTGAATAGCATAAGATTGTGGTTGACTGAATGACATGAGATAACTAAATCATAATATGCGTCAAAGCTATAAAATCTGAGAATGCATGACCAAGCATATAACATGATACTGAAATAGTCTATAAACAGAAATACTAAAATCTGGTAACTGAATAACTGATAAATTGTATGCTATGGTCAAGAAAAACTAAACTAAATTTTGTACTTAGTACTAAATTAAGATTGTAGGAGTTATCATCTAACTGATATGCCCTAATCTGAGCTAATCGGGGTCCAACCTGTAACCCCAATTAGAAGGGTGTCAATACCATGCCACAGGTACTAACAATAGTTGTGTGGATCCACTGAACTAATATCCCAAAGTACTAATGAGCCACCCTCAACTGGAAGGTGCTCTAATGAGATATGTGTTACCCTGTACTAGCAATTAAACACTTTATCAACCCTTAACTGGCAGGTTGATATCTCTAACCCACACTAGTTATGTAGTTCTAGAACTCAGGGACCACTAATAAAGGTCACACCCTCTACTGCAAGATGAACCCCCATCCTTGGGTTTCCTCAGTGCTAAATCCTACTCCCAACTAAATGACACTGAAATATAGGAATGAATTAGCTTAACTGAGAAAATAACTAATCATGATAACTAATAGAATGACAACGCTTATGGTTTATCTAAAACCATTCTGAATATACTGAAATTATGTAAACAGCTAAGTATCGGGTGTTTATAACCCTCCAGCACTGAATGAAAATATCAATAAGGATATTTAAAGCTTCAAAACTCATAATAAAGAATCATTTCTCAAAATCCAATATTTAAACATTTTATCAAACATATGGGAGTCATGAATTTAAGCATGGGAATGGGTAAAGCATGTGATTAAAAAGATAGTTACAATACTAAAACCATGAATTAGATATTTAACATGAAGATTTCAATGCTTAAATAATATAAGGGCTCACTCTATCGAAAAACACTTTAAATATAACTTGTAATCAAAATCAATAACTATTTCACGGAGACAATTCATCATAAACATATAAAACTCATAATTTGATATAAAAAGGGAATTCTTAGACTTCATGGGTGAAAAGGGCCCATGGATAAACATCACACATACCTTGAATCTTAAATCTTGAAAGAGAAAGACAAATCTTTAAGCTTCTTTAAAATTTCCTAGATTTGGGAACTTAATTCTTCATTTTCTTGGACAAAAAGGAATAAAATTGATGAACTTGAGGGAATGATTAGGGTTTGATTTTTTTAGAGGAATTTGATGGAAAATAGGCATATAATGCCTTAAATGATGTTTAATTCATGGTTTTTATGAATTGGATTAAGGGGAAAAGTCATAATTAGCCACCAGATATTTAAATTTGTAATTGGAATATGGATTAATGGATACCGTGATGCGATGGGTGCCTCATCGCTATAGCTACCGTGATGCACCACTATCGTGGTGAGCTATTGGAATCGAAATCCTAACACGACCTGATCCTCATCCAAAAAATCTAAAACTTCCCTGGGACATACTTCTTACATCCCTAAATATAAATTAACTCAAAAACCTACCTCTCGGGGTCGGGAAGACTCATTTAAAAATTTCTAAAGTTAAGAGGCCAAAATATAAGACTAAGTCCCTAATACTTAGTTAAATTTTAAAACTTTAAACCTCTTATACATGCAACTAAGAGCTGAACTAAGCTAAGAAAAGTATGGGGCATTACACAACCACTCCCTTAGTTATACCCCAGGTGGTCTAGATATTACCTCTGCACATACCAAAATAGTTTGATTTCTTTACAGAGGATACTGAGGAGGTCCCAATAGTTGGGGCCAAGAGAGGTTATATAGATGACTTACAGGATCTTAATTTGCCATATAACCAAGCTGTTAAGAAGGCTAGGTAGGATTCAATAAAGTATGCATTCGTTGATAGGCACAGGCATGCATTTATAGAAGTAGGGGCATCATCTAGTAATGCACCACCTCCTTCAGCTAATACGCCCCTATCTTGGGATGCTCATGATTCGAGTGCCTAGTGCTTCCTAGGTATGTTCTCACTTCCCTCAGTTTTACTTTGATTTATTTCACTAAGGACAGTGTGCAGTTTTTAGTTGGGAGTGGGCATACCATGCTTCCATGGGTTTTTGTTATCATGTGCTTCTTTTCCTATCGATCGCGGTATGGTTATAGAACTGGCATGTCTAGGAAAATTTTGAGTTATATTTTGTTTTTCTTCGTATTATGTTATGTTTTTGTGTTATTAGGAAATTTTTAAGTATTTTGGGTAGTAGTCATGTTTTGACTAATTTTTTATGCCCCTCTAAAATCTTGTGTTTTAGAACTGTGTGAATGTATATATGTGTGAACATTGTGGAAATTGTTATGGCATTAGAATTAGGGATATGATAATCACTCGCTAATAATTGCATCAATTGGATATGTACTAGATAATAATATTGACTCTGTGCCATATGTGTGTGAGATACTATCAAGTTCCTTTTATGTGTTAAATTAAGAAATTGTCAAGTTAGTCTTGCCTAGGTTGAAGGATATTCGGTAAGAAAAGGATCTGAGGTCATTTTTTATTTCAGTCCACTTTTTGCCTAAATGACTTTCCATGTGTGAATTGTATCCCTTGATCCCTGTTGTTAGCCTTGTGGCCTATTTTTCTTATTTTACCATTCACCTTCCCATTTATATTACAATAAACCTGTTTTGGCCTTATTTCTCCTTAGACATTGTGCACCTCAACTCAAGCAAAATACCTAAGTTGAGTGTGGCTATCATAGGGGCGCATAGTGTAAAATGGGTATAAAAAAGGGTAAAATAAGAGAAAATAGTTCGTAGGGTTGGGAGTGATAGAAAAAAAAATTGTGAAAAAGAAAAAATCACACCCAATCTAAATATGCAATAAAGAATTAAAAAAAGAGATACAAGGGTGGAATAAAAGAAAATTAGCTAGTCAGTGAGACCCCAAGGTTAGCGTAGTGACAAGGAGGCTTAGTCACTTGATAGGTCCATATATACCATACCAGCCCCCAAGCCTACATTACTATCAAGGAAAAGTCCTATAGTGATCCTAACTTGACTATTCGAATGCTAAGGTAAAGAAAATAAGGGCAAGCCTATAGTATTTGACATGCATTAATTGAAACTTCTCTTCAGAGTGTAAGTGTTACTTGATCTTCCCTGCATTGACATGCATTATTTCATATAAGTAAGTGGGACATCCTTGTTGTGAGGGCATTTTAGTCATATTGCTAGATATTTGCTTGTTTCGGGTAGTGTAATTTATATATATGAGTGGTGTCTATTGCTAATGTAATTCTCATACCCTGATCCCATTATATCACATTGTTATGCTTCATGTTCATACACAGTTGGTTTTGAAAAGTGACATAGGAGAGGATATTATAATTTGAGTTTTAAGTGTTGATTGTTTGCCTTAAATAGCTTAGATTCTCCTAGTTAAGTATTGTTTTTATTTTTGTTATATTCTATTGCCTGAGGACAAACAAACGTTCTAAGTTGAGGATGTTGATGTGCTATAGAAATATAGCACTTTCAATGCTTAAAAAAAGGAAAATATGCAAGTTTTGGAGGATATTTTGTTAAATATGATGCTTTTTGGGTATGTTTTGCAAGAAATCATGTTTTGGATGTTAAGTTTGTGAAAAGGTAAAAAAGGTGTTTTGGCCACTTTATGGAGCAATTATGGATGTTCGGTACACTTTAAAGCTTGATCGTAATTAAAGCATGTTCGAGAATCAAAGAACAACTGAAAAAATAACACCCGCTAATTACTAAGTCAACATGTGTACAACAAGCAGGACCTACTGACTGCAGGTAGTAAAGAATGTGTCAGAAGTCCAAAATCCTGAGAGCTAAACTTACAGGATTTTTTCATCCGCTACCTGTACCCTGTACCTGTGCCCAAGGTTAGGACCGTAGGTACTACCTGCGCCCAGGGTCAGAGCACAGGTACATACCACATATAGCCACAGATCCGATTTTATCCTATTTCATTCGAGCTTTTATTTTAGGGTTTCCTCTTGTACTATAAATACCCTTTATGTATTTTTTAGTAAGAGTAACGCACTTTTGGTACTCACAAATATATTTTGATTCCAAGATTTGATTTTGATCTTGGGATTCTCTTGTATTGACTTTGGTTCATTAATTCAGTTACGGTTGTGGGTTTTTACACTTGTTATCATTGTGATTTTATCTATGCTTTTGATTATGAATGTTATTGATTTCTTCAAAGGCATGACCGGTAAAAACCCTATAGCTAAGGTTGTGAAAACCCTAGGAGAATAACGAAGTAGGGGAAGTGCTTTGTTCGAAACTAATACCCATGCATGCATTGATTTATATTTATTATAATAGTATTCTTAATGGGTGCACACGTTAGGATCCCGCATAGATATTGCTACTTACTCCAAAAAAGGAGTAGTGACTAGAAAAAAATAAAGACAATAGTAATTGGGAGTTTAACTATCGATCTACACTTCTAGGTTTTATGTTAGTAAGATAGTTAGATTTAATCTAATAACTAGAGACTCAAAAGGTAATAGTTAACTGAGAACAAGATAAGGGTAAGAAAGGTGACATCTTAAGACTCAAAAGGTAAAGGGTGAAATCTTTTTGTTCGTCCAAAAGACTGTGTAAGGTATATAACTTATCGATTCTACATGCAAAGTAATACATTGGTTCAGCAAAAAATGATAAGACTACGGAGTTAAGAAGCCAAAGGGAATACAATCCTAGTGTTCACCTACACTGATTACAACCGAAGTTAATATAGTTACTTGCTCGAGATTACTGCATCAAAACCCTCATTTACTTTTCTTGTTTTACCCACTTGACTACAACTACTAAGATCTGCAATTCCATGTGTTTTCTTGGATTCGACCCCAATCTTTGTTGGGTTACTATATTTTGACAACGACTGTAACATCATCCGATAAAAGGTATTGATTAGATATAATTAGTTACATGCTAGATCTCAACCCACTAACTGTCTCTAAACATTGTATCCCCACACTATGAATAGAACGGAGACACTTTTACTTTTTCTATACAGTGATAGGTGGTTCTTTAATTATTTGTGAGTCAGCTTGAAGTAGTGAGCCTCTTTATTCCAGATGACCTGTTACTTTATAGTCCAATTTTTGTCATAGACTATTTCTTTGGTTACCTTTTTGGCTATCGGAGGGGGTATGTCCCGACTTAGATTAATTTTATTCTGTTTAGAGGCTTTGTGGATTATTGTGATTGGGAGTTGATAGTATGGATTTTGGGTACATTATTATTATTGCTTATTCTATCTTATTATATATTTGAAATTCATCTACTGCCAGTTGTTTTGTGTTCTATTTGACTAGGCAAAGGGGGTGGTCTCCAGTCCATGGTGGACTTGAGATACCCATCAAGGCTAGGCCCCGGTTTGAATCGTGATAAGTTGGTATCAGAGCCTAGGTTCATGTTTAATTGAGTGTCCACAAGCTCATGTCAAGTACAGTCTCTTTTATGGGTGTGTAGTATGTCACACTTATATAGGAGAGGCTACGAGGCATTTAGAAATATTTTCCTTTCTTTTAATCTATTTTGGGCTATAGAGTCTAAGGTCTTAAAAAATTCACTAATTTTATTTGTTCACATTTAAGATCATACCTCCCAAAAAATCTGATGTTTGTGGAACCTTTTTTGTTATACCTGAGGACAATATAGATGGAACTCATTCTATTTATGGTGTACAGACCCGGTCTAGGTCCTAGATCCTAATTGCACTACCTCTCATAGAGTTCCATCGGTCCCAATCACTCCTCATCGGTCTTCTCAGGCTGATGAGAATCATGCCCCACCTTCCTAAAGAGGCATTTTTAATGTTGGGTTCTGTCAATCTGTTCATCTGCTAACTCAGTTGGTGACTTCTCAGTCTTATGAGTCTGATAGTATTGGTTCTGTAGAGCCATCTTCTAAGGTCACTAGGTTTGGCCAGTTCATGAGCCTAAATCCCCCGACCTTTACTGTCTTTAAGGTTGAGAAGGATTCTCAAGTATTTGTTGATAAGATGAAAAAGATATTTAGGGTGATAAATGCTACTGACTCTGAGGGTGTGGAGTTTGCCACATATCAGATAAAGGATGTGGTATATTAGTGGTATGAGGATTAGGAAAAACTGAGATGAGATAATGTTGAGCCAGCTATGTGGGATGACTTATCTAGTTTTTTTCTCAATCATTTCTTTCCTTAGGAGTTAAAGGAAGCGAAGGCTGAAGAGTTTGTAAATTTGAGACAGGGCAAGATGAGTGTGAAAATGTATACCCTGAAATTTCATCAGTTATGTCGCTATGCTCTTAAGCTAGTATTTAGTTGAGGGCTAAGATAAGGAAGTTTATTTTGAGTTTGTCTCAAGACTTTATATTGGTGTGCAAGGTCACCTCGATGAATAATCATATAGATATCTCTAAGCTGGTGGTGTACATGTAACAAGTATAGGATGAGAAAAAGAATCAAGTTGAGATTGGAGAGAGAAAGAGTAAGAATTTTAGATATTCTAAGCAGGGTGGAGGCCAGCAGAATAGTGGTAGAGATAGCAGGCAATGGTCTAAGAAAAGGGGGAAACTATGGCTCCTATTCTATAGCTAGTGCTCTATATCTAAAGTCATCTAGTGATCGTCACTTTTAGACAAACAATGGGTTCAAGGCATAAGGTGCCCAATCTTAAGCTAGTGGAGCTTAGTCGGCTCCATCATATCCTCTTTGCTGATTTTATGGACAGGTGCATCGTGGAGTGTATGATAAAGAAAGGAATTGATGTTTTAGGTGTAGTCATATTGTTCACATACGGAGGGATTGTCCTTTAAGGGTTGATTCTAAAATTAATAAAGTTTTGTTGCTATTTCTTCTGCTTCTACGCCAAAGGGTGCCATTTTTAGTACTGGCGCTGGCCGAAATTGTCTGTATGTTTTTGCCAACCATCAGGAATCTAAGGCCTCTCCTAATATCGTTAGTGGTATGTCATAGTTTTTCTCTTATGATGTGTATTGCCTACTTAATTCAGGGACTACTCTTTCTTATGTAACCCCTTATATGGATATTCATTTTGGTTTTGGTCCTGAGTGTATTTCTAACCCCTTTTATGTGTCTACCTCGATGGGTGACTCTATTGTGGCTAGGAAAGTTTATTAGGGTTGTGTGGTATCTATTTGTGATAGGGAGAAGTTGGTGAATCTGATAAAGCTAGATATGTTATAATTTGATGTTGTTTTGGTGATGGATTGGCTTCATTCGTGCTATGCATCTCTTGATTGTAGGACCCAAAGGGTCAGTTTCTAATTCCTAAATGAACCAGTGATTGAGTGGGAAGGTAGTTCCCTAGTTCCTAAGGAAAGGTTTATTTTTTATCTTAGAGCCCAAAAATTGATTTTCAAGGGGTGTTTATATCATCTAATTTCGGTTAAGGATTTTAATTCTGAGGTTTCTTCTTTGTAATATGTCCCTATTGTCAGTTTTCGGAAGTGTTTCCTTGATGATCTTCTTGGTATTCCTCCTAATAGAGATATTGAGTTTGGGATTGATCTTCTACCGGATACTCATCCTATCTCAATCCCTTCTTATAGAATGGCTCCGACTGAGTTCAAAGAACTTAAGGAATAATTAAAATAACTTCTTGATAAAGGGTTTTACTCATACCAGTTTCTCTCTGTGGAGTGCTCCTGTGTTTTTCATGCATAAAAATGATGGTTCCCTTTGAATGTGTATAGACTATTGACAGTTGAATAGGGTGGCGGAGAAGAATAAGTATCCCTTTCTTAGGGTTGATGACCTATTTGACTAGCTTCAGGGTTCTAAGTACTTTTCTAATATTATTCTTTAATAGGGGTATCATCAGTTGAAGATGAAGGAGGTGGATGTCCCTAAGACTATTTTTTGTACCCAATATGGCCACTATGAGTTCTTGGTCATGTATTTTTGATTGACTAATTCCCTAGCAATATTTATAGATCTTATGAATTGGGTATTCCATCAGTTTTGGGACTTATTCGTCATTGTATTTATTGATGACAATTTGATATACTCCAAGAATGAAGAGGATCATGACAATCACCTCCATATAGTGTTGCAAACTTTTAAGGACCAGCATTTGTATACTAAGTTCTTGAAGTACGAATTCTAGTTGAATGTTCTGACCTTTCTTAGTTATGTTATTTCTAGTAAGGGGATTATGGTAGATCCATAGAAAGTTAAGGGGGTTAGGAAGCAGCCTAGACCCATGACTCCAACCAATATTCATAGCTTCTTGGGTTTAGCTCAATATTATAGGAGATTTGAGAAGAGTTTCTCTTTGATTGATACCCCATTGACTAAGTTGACTTAGAAGAAGGTGAAGTTTCTATGGTTCAATGCTTATGATGGTAGCTTCGATAAGTTGAAGGATAAGTTGACTTCGACTCTGGTTTTTACCCTAACAAGGGTACTGATGGTTTTATTATATATTGTGATACATCCTATGTAGGACTGGGTTAGGTTTTGATGCAGTACAGTAAGGTTGTGGCCTATGCTTCTAGGCAGCTTAAGGTGCATGAAAAAAACTATTTGACTCATGATTTGGAATTATTGGATGTGGTCTTTACTTTAAAGATTTGGCACCATTACTTTTATAGAGTTCATACTGACATATATTTAGACCATAAAAGCTTACAGTACGTATTCACCTAGAAGAAGTTGAATCTTAGGGAAAGAAGATGGCTTGAGTTACTCAAGGATTAATACATGAGTCTCCATTATCATCCAGGTAAAGCTAACATGGTTGTTAATGATCTTAGCTGTTTGTCTGTGGGTAGCCTGTCACATATGGAGGAAGAAAATTGAGGGTTGGTAAAGGATATTCACCGTTTAGCTAATCTTAAAGTTCATCTTTAGACTCTAGGGATGGAGGTATGATCATTTAAGAGGTGGTGAAGTCATCTCTAGGTCCTAAAGTGAAGGAGAAGTAGGTTTTGGATACTATTTTGATGCAAATCAAGAATAATGTGGGTCATCAGAAGGTGATGGCTTTTGAGATTGGTGGTGATGGTATCTTAAGGTACCAAGATAGATTATGTGTTCCTGATGTTCATGGGCTGCAGAGAGAATCTTGATGCTCATGAGTCGAGGTACACTGTTCATCCTGGTTCGATGAAGATATACCATAATTTGGAAGAGATCTATTGGAGGAAAAACATGAAGAAGAATGTGGCTAATTTTGTAGCAAAGTGTATGGTTTGCTAACAAGTGAAGGTAGAGCACTTCAGGCCTGGTGGTCTATCTCAAGAGATTGAGATGACCGTATGGAAGTGGGAAGTGATTAATAGGGACTTTATTATTGGTCTTTCATTATATCAAAGTCAGTTTGATTTGATTTGGGTAATCATTGATAGGATGACTAAGTCTGCTCACTTTTTGCCAGTGAGGACTACTTTCTCCAGGATTATGCTAAACTTTTCATTCAGGAGATCTTCAAGTTGCATGGTGCGCCTGTGTCTATTATATCTAATTGAGGTACACAGTTCTCATCGTACTTTTGGCATTCTTTTAAGAGAGGTTTAGGCACTAAGGTGAACCTCAGCACCGCTTTATATCCTCAGATGGATGGACAAGCAGAAAAGACTATTTAGACTTTGAAAAATATGCTAAGGGCCTATGTGATCAACTTTGGTGATTTTTGAGTTGATCATTTGCCTCTCATAGAGTTTGCGTAAATTAACAACTATCACTCGAGTATGTTGATAGCCCTGTTCAAGGCTTTGTATTGTAGGAGGTGTAGGTCTCTTGTTGGGTGGTTCACATTTGGTGAGACTCGATTATTTGGCCCTGATTTGGTTCACCAAGCTATGGAGAAGGTAAAGCTAATGCAGAATAGGCTTAAGACCGCCCAAATTCGCTAAAAGTCCTATGCAAATGTGAGGTAAGAAGAGTTAAAATTTAATGTTGGTGATTGGGTGTTCTTAAAAGTATCTCCCTTAAAAGAGGTGATGAGGTATGGAAAGAAGGGGAAGCTCAGTCCCCATTATATTAGCCCATACTTAATTTTGAGGAGAGTGGGCAATGTGGCTTATGAGTTGGAGTTGCCTTCAAGTTTAGTTTATATCCATCCAGTGTTTCATGTTTTGATGTTACAGAAGTGTGTGGGTGATCCCTCCTTGGTTGTCCCTTTGGAGAGTGTGGGCATTTTGGATTTCTTATCTTATAAGGAAGTCCCGATTAAGATTTTATATAGATAAGTCTGTCATTTGAGGACTAAGGATGTGGCTTCGGTGAATGTTCTATGGAGGAACCATAAGGTTGAAGAATCTACTTGGGAAGCAGACGAGGACATGAAGTCCAAAAATCCATTTCTGTTTCCTGCTTTGGAAAATTGTTCTTAAGGTATATGTATTCCTTAATATCTTTATTTTCTGTCATTGTTAAAAGAAAGTGTGATTGTAGTCTGTGATAAATCGGGCTAATAGATGCCTTATCTCATCATTCAGGGATGAATGATCCTAGGGCGGATAATATAACACCGAGAAATTTGGGCCCTTGATAATTTCTAAGTTGTGCTTACTGCCTAACCTAAGACTTACCTCACAAGTTGTAAGGTGTCACTATGGGTCATAGGACCCCAATCATAAGGAAACTAGTGAGGTTACCCAAGATGTCTATTCTGAGTATGACTAGACTCAATAAGTCGTTAAGATTTTATATGAATCATATGGTGCGAATCGTAAAGTCACCTTGAGGGGGGTCCCTGAGTTACTATCTAGACTATAATTAGATCCAATGCGTCGCAATGTCTGAATATGAGTTGTAAGGTATGACTCATAGTCAGAACAGTGTAGGTTCCTTGAAATTTTGGTTACACCGCGAGTTGTGGTGATGACTCATAAAGAGTCATCACGAGTTATAAGGTGACCCATGACGACTAGCGTTACTTTAAAGCTTTTATGTAAAGGGCACTTTGGATATTTCCCTCTTTCCCGAATAAGGACCCACGACCTAAAATTCCCTAACAGACCCCATAAACTCTCATTACTCAAACAATTATTCTCCTCTCTTCTCTCAAATTCCCCATTTAAACACAAAGCTAGGGTTTTAAGAGTTTGGTCTTTAAGGACTCAAATGTGTATTCTTCTCTAAATTTCTTGGTGATTAAGGCATGTATGTCTCTCTCTCTAACCTTATATGTAAATTTTTGCATGGTCGATTAAATATGTTCCCCATGGCTTTTATGAATGATACATGATTTAAATTGATAGTTTTGGACTATTTGGGGTACATGGGTTTGGTTAATTGAAATGAGGGTCATGGATTCCCCAAATTGATGGTTTTTAATATCATAATAGGTTTGAACTCAACTCAACCTTGTAAAATTGGTTTTGAATATAAGTATATGCACATGAACTACTATTGAATTATGGCGATTGCATAAAAAGGCTAATGAAATAGGAATGGTTTGAAAGGCCTTTATATTTATGGATTGATTTGAAAATAGGTTCGAGTCCCAATGGGCTATATATTTGAAGTCCTATTAGCTTATGGGTTCTAGTCCGAGTTGGCTAAAAGGGTTGGAATCTTATTGGTTAGTGGGTTAGAGTCCCATTAGCTATTTGATTTGGCATGATGACATTCGCTTGCAAGCTATAGTGGTATGATGATACCATTTGACGTTGCCTTAATGAATGACTCCTTGATTATATAAATGATCTGTATGCTAAATGCTTTAATTTAGACTTATAGGGTTTTGTAGTTCGACATGAAAGTGGAGATCCCGAGAGGACTAATACTGGAAACCATGCTTGTCGATGTGGGGGTCTAAATGGTCGGGTGTTTGAGGCACTTTTATTTTATGATCAGGTGTTTCTCTCACCCTTGGTATATGAATGGGAGGTTTGAGTCCCTTGTGCATATATGTTATGATTATTCTCCGATTTGTGTGGCTACATGCATTGGGGCCTGACCAGGGGTGAGAGTTGGGGCCCATATAACCCATGGGTACTATTATTATGGTTACGCTACACAACCTAGGGTAATGTCTTAAAGTTCATGTTAAGCCTTGTTCCTTATCCCGCTATATATATATATATATGTGTATATGTATATGTATATAACTGTGTGCATTGGTATTGAATGATTTTGAACTATTTTTCACGGCATTATTTTATCCCATTATCCCTGAGTTACAAGCTAGCACACAACCCGGTAACCCTATCCAAATGATGTATCCCTACGCGATGCATGGAACAAAGACACTTTTACTTTTATTATGTATTGATAGGTGGTTCCTAGATCTTTATGGTCCAATTTTTATCATAGACTATTTCTTTGGTTACCTTTTGGGCTACTATCGGGGGCATGTCCCGACTTAGATTGGTTTTGGTCTATTTAGAGGCTTTGTGGATTACTTTAGATTGGGAGATGGTATTATGGATTTTTGGTACATTTTTATAATTGCTTATTTTATATTTTTATATGTTCAAAATTCATATGCTTCCAGTTGTATTATGTTTTGTTTGACTAGGCAAAGGGGGTGGTTTTTGGTCCACGGCAAAATTAAGATACCCATCATGGCCATGCCCCAGTTCGAGTCGTGATAGTTTATTTCTTCTTTAGTGTTCTGGGTGCTTTGGTTTAGGTTTTGGGATTGGTTGGTGGTGTATTATTTAATGGTGCATAGTCTATGAATCAGACTAGTACTGAGGCGGGGGCACAGCCTATAGCTTTATCTCCCCAAGTTGAGGTCTCTTTTGCATCGAAGGCTGTCCAATTGGTAGTTTCCCAGTCGATAGTTGCTCAGTCAGTGGTTGTCCAGCCTGCTTTGTTTGTTGAGGAGCAGAAGATATTGTGTAGGTTCTTGAGATTGGCTCCACCTAGGTTTTCTAGTGTATCGGGCGATGATACATATGAGTTCTTGATTATTTGTGAGGATGGGCTCCATAATTTAGGCCAATTTGATACTTGTGGTGTGGATTATACTACTTTTCAATTGGACTTGGAAGCTCATCATTGGTGGAGAGGTCATCTTGATTCCAAGCCAGCCGAATCTTCCCCATTGACATGGACTCAGTTCTTTGAGATTATTATGGAGAAGTATATGCCTTGTAGTCTTATGGATCATTTGAGGGATCAGTTCTCGAGGTTGGAGCTGGGCTTCATGACTGTTATGGAGTACGAGGCTTAATTCCATGAGTTAGCTAGGCATGCTACTTTTATTCTAACTATCGAGTATGAAAGGGTTCATTACTTTGTTTGGGGATTGAGACTTTCTATTCGTATGTCTACACAGAGTTTGGTTGCTGTAGGTAGGTCTTTTGCTAAGGTTTTTGATCGTCCTCAAGTTAAATAGTAGATACATCACGATGCCTAAGAGGGCAGCAATATGAGGTCAGTTTATTAGGGTAGTTTCAGTATGACCCGTAGCAGCTCACAATTTAGAGGTAGTGGTTCTCAGGGTATGTACCCTCTACACCAGTCGTATCAACATCAGGGTTAGTCTAGTAGGCCGTTTAGGTTGCACTTCAGATTACTGATAGAGGCCAATCTAGTTTTAGTGATCGTCCTGACTAGGGGAGTGGTCAGTCTTCGAGAGGTTCATCTTGTGGTTATTCTAGTCATGGTGGTTATTTTAAGTTAGTTGGATCTTCTAGTTTTCGTACAACACCTGGTCATGTTATAGTTGTGGAGCTTATAGTTATTTCTCGAGAGAGTGCCCTAGTTGCGAGGCAATGGTTCCTTCAGTTTAGAGTATTTCACCAATTTGGATAGTTCTGCTCCTAGCTAGAGGTGGTATGTATGGTTGTAAAGATAGTCCCCAGGGTATCATAGAGGTTCTCAAGCATGTAGGATAGGAGATCAGTTAGGAGCCCCACCAGATAGCGGGTGTGGTTTGTTGTATGCTCTCCTAGACCCAAGGCTGAGTCTTTGGATGTTGTTATCACAGGTACAATTTTTGTGTAACGTCAATTACCCTTTTTTTATTTGATTTGGTGTCTACTTATTCTTATGTGTCTTTTTATTATGCTTTGTGGTTAGAGTTATCTTTGGATTCATTATCCATGACATTATGTGTATCTATTCCTGTAGGTTATTCTTTAATCGTAGATTAGATTTTCAGATCATAGGGTGTGACTGTTTGAGAGCTTGATACTCATGTTGACCTTATTATATTAGACATAATAGATTTTGATGTGATTCTAGGCATGGATTAGTTATCCCACTATGATGCGATCTTGGATTATTTTGCTAAGATCGTTACCTTAGCCATGGTCGATATACCCCCGATAATATGGCAGGGAGCGGTTAGACACAAATTGGTGGAGATTATTTCTTATATTCAATCTAGGAATCTTATTTTAAGGAGTTAGGAGTTTTATCTCGCTAATTTTTTTAATATTAGTGTGAAAAGTTCGTTGCTTGAATCTATTCCTATAGTTCATGAGTTTTTTGATGTTTTACCTACCAATCTACCTGGTTTTCCTTCTAAACATGATATTGTGTTTGTTATTGTTCTTAAGTTGAGCACCCAACCTATTTCTATGGCACCTTATCGTATGGTTCCTGCTAAGCTTAAAAGGATAAATTATCAGCTTCAGAATCTTCTTAGTAAGGGTTTTATTAGATCGAGTATGTCTCCTTAAGGAGCTCTTATGTTGTTTGTGAAGAAGAAAGATGGTTTCATATATTTTTTGTATTGATTAAAGGCAGCTTAATAAGGTGACGGTGAAGAACTGGTACCCTATGCCTCGCATTGCTGATTTGTTTGACTAGCTTCAGAAAACAATGATTTTTCTAAGCTTTATTTGAGGTCTGATTACCATCAATTGAGGATTCGGGAAGAGGATATCCCAAAGACAGTCTTTGGGAGACGTTATGGTCATTATGAGTTCCTAGTGATGTCTTTTGGGTCGACTAATGCCCCAGCCACATTTAGATAGTCGAATGAGTATGAGTTGAGCTTTGAAAAGCTTAAGAGGTATCTCACTTTATCTCCTATTTGGCTCTTTCTATTAAGGTTGAGGGATTCACCATGTTTTGTGATGCTTCTGATGTTGGCTTGGGTTATGTGTTGATGCATCAGCGTCGTGTTATTGCTTAAGCATCGGGACAGTTGAAGGTGCATGAGCGCAACTACCCCACTCATGATTGGGGGTTGGCAGCAGTAGTTTTTATGTATAAGATTTGGAGGCATTATCTTTATGGTGTGCATTGTGAGATCTTTATGGATCATCTAGTCTTTAAAATCTTATGACCCAGAGAAAGCTTAATTCTAGGCAGTGTAGATAGATAAAGTTGCTTAATGATTATGACATCTCTATCTTGTATCATCCTAGCAAGGCAAACGTGGTAGCGGACGCCTTGATTCGGAAGGCAGTGAGTATGGTAGCTTGGCTTGTATTTCAGTTTCTTAGAGGCCATTGAAATGGGACATTCAGTCCTTATCCAACTTGATGGTGCGACTTAATATTTCAGACCCTAAGAGTATTCTTACTTGTGTTGAGGTGAGCTCTTTGCTATTTGAACAGATTTAGAGTCGTCAGTTTGAGGATAAGAGGCTTTACATCATTTGTGATTAGGTGTTGAGTGGTGAGTCCAAGAGAGCTAACATAGATTCTGAGGGTGTCTTGATATTTGATAGCCACATTTGTGTTCCGGGGATTGATGACTTGATTCAGTCAATTTTGCATGAGGCTCACAGCTCAGATATTCTATTCACCTGGGTACAACAAAGATATGTAGAGATTTGAGGTAGTATTATTGGTGGAGTGGTATAAAGAAATATGGGGTGGACTTTGTAGCTCGTTGCCTACATTGTTAGTGGGTGAAGGACGAGCATCAGAGTTCTAGTGGCTTGATTTAGAGATTGCTTATTCCCAAGTAGAAGTGGTGCGGATTACCATGGACTGTGTTAGTGGTTTGCCTCGTACTTCCCATGGTTCTATGGTATTTGGGTCATTGTGGATCAGTTGACCAAGTCGGCATATTTTATTCTTATTTAGATGTCCTTCAGCATTGAGAGGTTGGCTCATATTTATGTTAGTGAGATAGTCTATTTTCATGGTGTGCCTATATCTATCATTTCAGACCAAGGTTCGGTGTTTACTTCTAGCTTTTAAAGAGATTTTCAAAAAGATTTTGCACTCAGGTGGATCTTAGTACAATCTTCCATCCTCAGACTGATGGGCAGTTAGAGCGAACTATTCAGGTTCTCAAGGATATGCTTCGAGCCTATGTTATGGATTTTGGGGGTCAGTGGGAGCAGACCTTAGCCTTGACAGAGTTCATCTATAATAATAACTATCATTCGAGTATTGTGATGGAGTCTTTTGAGGCTTTATATGGTAGGTAATGTCATTTTCAGATTAGATGGTTTGAGACTTTTGAGATTATACCCCGTGGTACCGACTTGCTTCAGGAGTTGTTGGATAGAGTTACGGTAAGTCAGGATAGGTTGACGGAAGCTCAAAGCAGGTAGAAGGCTTATGGAGATCGTAGACTTTTTGCCTTGAGATTTGGAGTCAGTGACCTGGTATTCCTTCGTGTATTGCTCATGAACAATGTGATGAGGTTCGGAGGAAAGGCAAGCTCAACCCCAAATATATTGGACCCTTTGAGATTCATCGCACAGTTGGTTAGGTGGCTTAGAGTTAGCCTTACCCCTAGAATTTGTAGTAGTCCGTCCGGTTTTTCATATTTCTATGTTGCAGCGAAACATTCCTGACCCTTCTTATATACTTAGATGGGACTCGATTCAGCCGGATGAGCGGTTGACCTTTGTGGAGGAGCCTGTGCTCATTTCGGCTAGTGATGTCAGGCAGTTGTACACTAGAGAGATTCCAGTAGTTAAGGTTCATTGGAGGTACCACCTAGTAGAGAAGTCTACTTGGGAGATTAAGAGCGAGATGCAGGTCTGGTATGTTGGGTTCAATATGTATGAAAAAAGGTGTGAATGGAAAATGGAGAGAAAAATGGTGGAAGAAATGAGACACCAATTTAGAAGGTGTACTCCTAAAATTGGAAAGTTCACTAATTCTCCCATATTAGTGAGAGAAGGTAGGAGAAGGGAACTATGGAGTGTTTTTAATAGAAAGCACTTACTCCACATGCTAAGTGAGGCAAGAAATAACAGATGTGTTACGCTGTCGTCGTCGCTTGCTCGGTTCGGCTTCGGCTTCGACTTTGGCTTCGGCTTCAGCTTCGGATTTGGATTTGAATTTGGATAATGATCGATCGATAAGATCTATCTTTTTGGACAAAGTTTATTTCACGTAAATTTAATCTGAATACCAAAAAGAAAATGCACCAGTAATCCTCCATTTATACATGCATATAGATTACGAAATAGTATTTTTTGAAATGATACACTGCTTCGAACTGATGCAATTGTTCAATGAAATGATATGTCTGTTCAATAAACTGATGTACTATTTCGGGAACTGGTATGTCTGTTTGGAGAAGGACACGTTCTTTGGGTAAATAGACATGAATTTCCAGAAACATCGCACTATTTAAGTGAACCAATGCCACCTTTTCGAAAAGGTAACTCATAGGCTATATAAACCTGCTTTCATTCACAGGTTTATTTTTCTGCAATAAACTCTCTTTTTGTCTTTAAAAATACTCTATGTGATCAGTCAATCCGTTACAGTTGGTCTGTTTGGCCATTTTATCCTGGGAGGAAAAATTCCGCAACCTCGGGTACAGTGAGGGGAATTATTTCCTCAAGGAAACTTCGTGAATTTGGACGACTTGGCCATTTCTATTTCATCTTTATTTCTAAAAAAAAAAATACACCTCTTAGAAAGGTTATTTTGATCTTTTATTGAGGGTATTTACTGAACTTCATTGTGTTCTTGTTTTTAAACATAGAACTAAAGTTGAAGTTGTTGTTCTGCATATACAGATTCTGTGTACCCGATAAAAACATACAGGAAATAACAATCTTAAGGAAATAATCTATAATTACAGAATTTGTATTGCTTGTTTTTGGAGATTAAAGTTTTAACTTTCTACTCCGCCTGAACTTAACTAGTGATTTAAAGTCATAAAAACTTCATGACAAGTTAAAGATCATTCGGTAGACAATTGAAAGCCATAAAAACTTCATTGTCAACTAGAAACAAGAAGAAAAGTTTAAAGTTGCTTAACTTTATAAGTAGAATTCTGAAAATACTAAGCATTTTTGTTTTGTGGTGACAGGAAAAATAACAAACAATAGTCAAATGCAAGATGCGGCAACGTCTGTGGGGGGCAACTAATATTGCCACATCAAGTCGCACAAATGCTCTACCTATAATGGCATTGGCGGAGAAGCCCAGAAAATTTGTGAGCATTTACTTTAAGCGATGGCAGCAAAAGATGTTCTTTTACCTCACCATTTTGTGTCTGCAATGGTTCACTAGCGAAGATGCTCCTGAGGTGCCCGAGGGAACCTCGGACAAAGAGCGTTTCATAATTGTAGAAGCTTGGAAACATTCAGACTTCTTTTACAGGAATTATATTCGGAGTGGTCTCCAATATGACCTCTACAATATTTACAGTGGAACTAAGACATCAAATGAATTGTTGGGGGCACTTGAATGAAAATATAAAACAGAGAATGCGGGAATTAAGAAATTCCTTATTGCACGGTTCCTGGACTTTAAAATGATAGATATCAAATAGGTTGTCTCTCAAGTACAGGAGTTTTAAGTCATCATACATGATCTCCTAGAAGAAGGTATATCTTTGAAAAATACCTTAGTTGAACAAATTAAAAAGGTTCTTAGTACTCACATAAACTGTTTTGTAGGTTTAATTGTGAATGATGCATTTCAAGTAGCAGAACTAGTTGAGAAGCTACCACCTTTGTGGAAAGACTTCAAAAATTACTTCAAGCATAAACGTAAGGAGATGACTGTTAAGATCTTATTGTCCAACTGCATATTGAAGAGGATAATAAAGCTTCTGAAAGAAGATCAAAAGGGAATTTTACAATTAATGGAGCACATATTGTAGAAGATGATCAAAATAATTCTAAGAAAAGAAAGAAAGTTGAACAAGGAAGCAATCAACCCAAGAAGAAATTCAAGGGAAAATGCTTCAATTGTGGCAAGATTAGCCACAAGTTCACGTATTGTCGTGCCCCTAAGAAAGGCAAGAAAAAGGACCAAGCTAATATGGTTGAGTCCAACAAAGAATGTGATGATCTGTGTGCTATGTTCTCAGAATGCAACTTGGTGGGGAATCCTCGCGAATTATGGATGGATTCTAGTGCCACCTGCCATGTATTTGCCAATAAAGAGTTGTTTTCATCATTTGCTCCGGCTCAAGTAGAAGAAATGATCTACATGGCTAACTCCACTACTGCTAAGGTGGAAAGAATAGGGAAAGTGTGCTTGAAAATGACTTCGAGCAAGGTCGTTACACTTAACAATGTTTTGTATGTTCTAGAATTATGTAGGAACTTAATTTCTGTTTCACTTCTAGACAAGAACGGATTCAAATGTGTAACTGTTTTTGGAAAAATTGTAATTAGGAAAGGAGAAATATAGGTAGGAAAAGGCTACTCACAGAGAGCCTTTATAAGATGAATGTAATGACTGTTGAAATAAATAAAAGTTTAGATTCTTCTTATTTGCTTGAGTCTTATGATTTATGACATGAACATTTAGGTCATGTTAATTACAAAATGTTACGAAAACTGATTAACTTAGAAGTTTTGCCAAACTTTGAGTGCAATAAATCAAAGTGTCAAAAGTGTGGAATTGAAGTATGCAAAGCATCCTTATAAGTCCGTTGAAAAGAATTCCAATCCCTTAGACTTAATACACACTGACATTTGTGATATAAAGTCAACACCATCACGTGGTGGGAAAAAGCATTTCATAACGTTTATTGACAATTGCACTAGATATTGTTATGTCTACTTGCTAAATAGTAAGAATAAAGCAATAGATATGTTTAAGCAATATAAAACTAAAGTTGAAAATCAGTTAGACAAAAAGATCAAAATAATAAGAAGTGATAAGGGCGGAGAATATGAATCTCCCTTTGCGCAAATATGTGTAGAGAATGGAGTCATCCATCAAACTACGGCCCCATATTCGCCTCAATCTAATGGAATTGTGGAAAGAAAAAACCGAACTTTGAAGGAAATGATGAATGTCTTACTTATAAGTTCTGGTTTACCGCAAAATTTATGGGGGGAGGCTATCCTTACAGCCAATTGTATACTTAAAAGAGTTCCCCATAATAATACACAATCCATTCCTTATGAAAAATGGAAAGAAAGGAAACCCAACTTGAAATATTTCAAAGTGTGGGGATGTCTAGCAAAGGGCCAAATTCTCTATGCCCAAAAGGGTTAAGATAGGACCTAAGATGGTGGACTGTGTGTTTATAGAATATGCTAAAAGCAGTAAAGCATGTCGATTTTTGGTTCATAAATCCAAACATCCGGATATTAATGAAATACGGTAATTGAATCAGACAATGCTGAATTCTTTAAAAACATTTACCTGTATAAAATTAGGCATGAATAGTCTAGTAGGGGATTTAAACGACCTCGAGATAAACTAAATGAGAATGTACATAATTAAGAAAATCCAAGATGTAGTACACGTCAAAGAATGTCTACTTCATTTGGATCGGATTTTGTAATATTTCTCTTAGAAAATGAGCCTCAAACATTTAAGGAAGCGATGACATCTTCGAATTCATCCTTTTGGAAAGAGGCAGTCAATAGTGAGATTGATTCAATATTAAGCAACCATACATAAAAATTGGTTAATCTTCCTCCCGGAAATAAACCTTTAGGTTCTAAATGGATCTTCAAACGGAAGATGAAAGCGGATGGTACTATTGACAAATACAAGGCAAGACTTATAGTAAAAGGCTTCAAATAAAAAGAAGGCCTTGATTACTTTGATACATACTCGCCAGTAACAAGGATAACATCGATTCAAATATTAATTGCCTCGGCTGCGGTATATGGTCTTGAAATTCATCAAATAGATGTGAAAACCGTTTTCCTAAATGGAGAATTGGAGAAAGAAATTTACATAGAACAATCTGAGGGTTTTGTGGTTCCAGGGAATGAGAATAAGGTGTGTAGATTTATTAAGTCATTGTATGGACTAAAGCAAGCACCTAAACAATGGAATGCAAAGTTTGACCAAACCATGTTGGCAAACGGGTTCAAGATAAATGAATGTGATAAATGTTTATATATTAAAGATACTCCAAATCACCAAGTCATTATTTGTTTATATGTGGATGATATGTTGATCATCAGCAGAGACATTTCTGACATAAATGCAACCAAACGAATGCTCGAGAGCAAGTTTGATATGAAAGACCTTGGAGTTACAGATGTGATCTTAGGTATAAGAATCCATCGAACTCCACAAGGGTTAGCATTGTCACAATCTCATTATATCAAAAAAGTACTTGACAAGTTCAAATATATGGAATTCGGTATTGCCAAGACTCCATTGGATATAAACTTTGCACTTTGAAAGAATGAAGGTGAAAGTGACTAACAATAGGAGTACCAAGAGTATTGGGATGTTTAATGTATATAATGAACTGTACACGACCAGACATAGCATGTGCTATTAGTAAATTGAGTCGGTACACGAGTAATCCCAACAAAACTCATTGGATGGCAATGAAAAGAGTTTTGGGGTATCCTAAATACACTCAAGGCTATGCTTTGCATTATAAGAAATATCCTGTAGTACTTGAAGGTATAGTGATAAAAATTGGATCACCGGGTCAAACTAAGTAAAATCCATAAGTGGATATGTATTTACTATCGGTGGAGGATCAGTTTCTTGGAAATCATCCAAACAGACTTATATTACTCGCTCTACAATAGAGTCTGAATTTATCGCATTGGATAAAGTCGGTGAAGAAGCAGAATGGCTTCAAAATTTCTTGGAAGATATTTCGTATTGGCCCAAGCCAGTGGCACCAGTATGTATACACTGTGATAGCCAAGCCGTAATAGGTAGGGCAGAGAGCATGATGTACAACGATAAATCTCATCACATACGATGAAGACACAATACCGTTAGGGAATTTCTCTCTAGTGAAATTATCACTGTAGACTATGTAAAGTCATAAGATAATGTGTCGGATCCACTTACAAAAGGTCTATCTAGAGAAGGAGTTGAAAGGACATCCAAGGAAATGGGTTTAAGGCCTAGGACAAGTCAGCACGACGGTAATTCTACCTAGCAGATTGGAGATCCCAAGAGCTAGATTCAAGGAGATCAAACAAAGTTGTGTTTGGTAGGTTCAAAATTGTCAATTACCTAAACCATTCTTATGATGTAGACAATGTATAGTAAATAAGGATAAGACTTAAGGTTAAAAGTTTTTTAATGATTATCTAAATTTGGCTGATTTGACCAAATAGTTTAATCTATAGGATTGAACATTTAGAAATCACCTATGTGAGAAAACGAAGTGGAAGCCACTTCAAAGAGAATGTTAGTAAAGTCCTATTCTCTAAGCTCTAATGAAATCGGGACGTGTTCATGGCTGACAAGAACAAAACCATGAAAACCATAAAATGGTAAAAGGCTGTTTGTGTGACATATGTTTTCTATGTGTACATTAAATCTCGACGGTTCAAAGATATCAAATCTACCGATTGATCGAGTACATTCGATGCATGTTCACTACGAAAAGTTCAAAAGAAAACCCACTTATCCAGATGCTTAGTCTTTTCTTGATGATCACATAATTGGCCGTAACAATTTTACAAAAAATAGTCATGCCCCATTCATGTGGTGGATTGTGGGGTTAAATATGTATGAATAAAAGGATGAATGGAAAATGGAGAGAAAAATGGTGAAAGAAAGGAGACACCAATTTAGAAGGTGTACTCCCAAAATTGGAAAATTCACTAATTCTCCCAAATTGGTGGGAGAAGGGAACTATGGAGTGTTTTTAATAGAAAGCACTTACTCCACATTCTAAGTGAGGTAAGAAATAAGAGATGCCTCACGCCGCCGTCGTCGCTCGCTCGGCTCGGCTTCGGATTTGGATTTGGATTTGGATTTGTCAAATGATCGATCGATGAGATCTATCTTTTTGGACAAATTTTATTTCACATAAATTTAATCCGAATAACAAAAGAAAAACGCACCAGTAATCCTCTATTTATTCATGCATACAGATTTCGAAACAGTATTTTCTAAAATGATACACTCCTTCGAACTGATGCAATTGTTCAATGAAATGATATGTCTGTTCAACGAACTGATGTACTATTTTGTGAACTGGTATGTCTGTTTGGAGAAGGACACGTTTATGAATTTCTAGAAACATCACACCATTTAAGTGAACCAATGTCACCTTTTCGGAGAGGCATCTCATAGGCTATAAAACCTGCTTTCATTCAAGGTTTAAAATGAATTTTTCTGCAATAAACTATCTTTTTGTCTTTACAAATACTCTGTGTGATCATTCAATCCGTTAAGTGAGTTCGACGATATTCCAATTGTTTGAGGTACCGCTACAGTTGGTCTATTTGGCCATTTTATCTTGGGAGGAAAAATTCTACAACCTCGGGTACAATAAGGGAAATTAGTTTCTTAAGGAAACTTCATGAATTCGGATGACTTGACCATTTCTGTTTCATCTTTATTACTAAAAAAAATAAAATACACCTCTTAGAAAGGTCATTTTGATGTTGTGTTGAGGGTATTTATTGAACTTCATTGTGTTCTTATTTTTAAACATAGAACTAAAGTTGAAGTTGTTGTTCTGCATATATAGATTCTGTGTACCCAAGAAAAACATACAGAAAATAACACGGTATCCTCACCTACTCAAGTCTTCAGGTACATCCTGACCCTTTACTTTCGCAAATAAGAGTTCTTTTTATAGTGGATATTGTAATGAACCTTCAGGTCATTTTCTATATTTTGGCTCATTTTTTTATTTAAATCATTCCTATAGCTTCCCCGAGTTATTTATGACTTACTGTAACTGCCAGTTCGGTTACCGAATTGTTCATTAGATTTTTAGAGCCAATTCCTTGTTTTGAAGTCTTTGCTGGTTCAAATTGGCTATCAGGCTAAAACTCAAGTCAAATGACCTCGTATACCAGTTCTGATAGTTTTAAAATATGTGCAACATCAATTTTAGGTTAGATGGACCCTTGGTTTGGTCTCGAGGCTTCCCAACTTATTTCAGGCTATTCGCTGAAAGTTAAGAAAAATTATAAGTAGGCGTGTATCCATTTTGCGTCGAAATAACCTCAGATGGAAATTTTGACTGCGCCATTAAGTCAAAAACATTGAATTTGATAGGGTAGCATAGTTCATTTACGACACTCAGTTGCTTAGGCGATGATCGCTTAAGTGACCTGATGTCTGCTTAAGCAACCCGATATCTGCTTAACCGACACTTGTGGGCCTGGGAAGGGTATAAATACCCCACTTATCCTGATTTTCATCATGTTTTATCCATTCTCTAGATTTTTGAACCTTAAAAAGTGGAAAACTTAGGAGAATCATTTGTGTGTAATTTTGGAGCTTAGATAAAGTTACTTTACGTGTTTCTTCTTCGAATTTATGGTAAGCTTTTATTATTTTCATGGTTAATTTCTCTATCATTTGCTAAAATCTTTAGAAGTTTAGTGGCTTGATTGTAGAGCCATTAGATCTTAGAATTCACCCATTTTTAAGGGGTAAATATCTCTTTAACATAGGGGAACATTATGTTGATTTCGAAAGTGCGATATCGTGAACGGCTCCCACATGAATTTTTTATGTAATTTTGGACCCAAATCACAATAGTGTAATATGGGTATCGTTGTTCTCATTTTGATGAGTAGATTATAATTTTGATAGCGTGGCATCTTGCAAAAGCTTCTCAAAAAGGAAAATCGGTGGTTTAGTAGATTCTTTGGCTTTTCTTCGGCGTCTAGGTAAGCTAGGTTTACCCGTTTCATAGATTGAGCTATTTTGTAATATGATTATGAAAATATGCTAGATATAAAATAGAATATAGGTATTAGAGGTATAATTTATAATAGTTAGTTAGTTGGACCAGTTAGGCTATCTTAAAACCACAATTTAGGCGTAATCGACTTAGTTGATCATGTTTTAGGGAGAATTGTTATCTTAAGGCTAATTAGGACTTATTTAACATCTAAAAATGAATTCAGATACCTTAGCCTAGTCTGGGATAGAATTTACCTAAAAATGGGTTTCAAAGATTTAAAGTGGGCCTCTCTAGCATACCTTAGGTCAAGACTTGTGTTAGCTTTTTTAGACTTACTTATCCATAATATACCCTTATTAAATGTTTAGTTTAGAACTTTGAGAAGATTGAATGCTTATTGAATACGTTAGTTTGGTAGTTGGGATTTAGTGCTAATTTTGAGTAAAATTCAGTGATTTATTTATGTAACCTACTTATATGGTTTATTATTGGCTTATGGATATGGGTTACTGATATGACAATTGATGATGATATTGATAATATTAGTTCTAGTTCAGTTTCGACAATTGTTGATAATATTAATATGACGAGTTTTGATTCGAGTCTGGAAAATAATGTCATAATATTGATAATATTGAGGATGATATGATGATGATGATATGAATTCTGATTCGAGTTCGGCATTGGGAGTTGGAATGATATAATTCGGTATGGATAGTTTTGATGGCTATAGTTGATATTCAGTATAATATGAATCTTTGGTTGTTATTTCGCTTTGATTGTACCCTCCAGACTTATGGAGGTCTGAGTTGGGTTATTTACTTTTCCACACTTACTAACTTATGGGGCCAATTTAGTAGTTATAATTATGTGATCTTTACGTTACTTTTTCTTATTTATTTATTTACTTATGCATAGTGGTGTTGGAGCGTATTTTCATATTTGCCCTTTTTATCGTAACTTAGCTTACTTCATCTTGTGTCTTATTGTACTTATATCATGATTTAGCTCAATCAACTGATGATACCTACTGAATACCCGTAATTTTGGTACTCATACCACACTTTTGCACTTTTTTGGTGCAGATCCGAATACTAGTTGCTGCTATTGACATGACTCTCATGAAGGGTTGATTTTGGAGATTAGGTGAGCTGTTGGATTTGAATTTTTCCCTTTTTCTTTCTATTTATCTATGTTTAGTCTTTTATTTTTTAGACAGAGTTTATTTGACTATTCATTTCTTATAGTTCATTGTAGTAGCTCTCATACCGACATTATTGAGTCTTGGGATGTTGTTGCTCTTTTATCTATCTATTAGACTGTTATGTCTACTTTATTATTGTTTTAACTCCTTAAATGTTGATTTCCGGCTTCTAGGTCATTTTCACCAAGTTATCCCATTGCATATAGCTTCGGGCTACGATTTGGCTTACTTACTGGCGGGATAAACTAGGTGACATCATGACTTGTAAATTAGGTCGTGACAGATGATTTACATTAAAGAGAACCCCTTTATTCATAGAGAAAAACTCCTCTTAATTTCTCTCTAAAAGTAGATATTTCATATTTTGTTAAATACTCACTATATCTTGATAAATATTCACTATATCTTGATGGAGATTCACAATAAAGTAAAGACATTTGTAACACTCCCCCATGAATGTCTAATTGATAAATAATTTGTCTTGTCAAAACCTTACTAGAAAAAATCCATTGCAAAAAATCTAGTGAAGGAAAAAGAGTACACAACTCTAATAATACGCATTTCGTCTGTCTCATTAAAAACCTTACAAAGAAAATCCAATAGGACAAAACCTTAAAATGGAGAAAAAGTACAACGCGTATTAGCTCCCTCTGATAAGAACATTAATTCAAATATTGAATCTTTGTATTTCAATCTTATGTACCATCTTCTCGAAAGTTGTAGTTGGTAGAGAC
Organism: Capsicum annuum; assembly: GCF_002878395.1. NCBI lineage: Eukaryota > Viridiplantae > Streptophyta > Magnoliopsida > Solanales > Solanaceae > Capsicum > Capsicum annuum. The sequence goes on from NC_061120.1 coordinate 45,765,485, forward strand.
TTAGAGAATAATCATTCATATTATCACTCAAATAAATATGTTGCACGTTGATATCTCCATTCATTTGGAGCTCGTGTATGTATAGAACTTTGACGAAATGTGTTTCATTCTTTCTCCTTTTTATAAATCCTCCTATTAGTTGTGATATACATGCAACATCCGTATATAAGTGGGTATTTCAAACTATATTTTTCTCAAATGAGATGTATCATTGACCTCAACTATAGACAATCTTGACTTGCTTTGTGAGTATTCATTATCTCGGTTGATTTAATTGTCGTGTAAAACAACATATGAATGCATCAAATTCTTATATTGATCTTATGAATACCCTGTATATTCAGAAACTTGACAATATTCATTAGCATAAACATATTAATACGAGGTCTTTCATTTACCATATACAAGTGATCATATATCAATATACCCATATAAGAGCAAAACTATATCATGCTCGTATTTATAGCAAGATGTATAAATACATCAATTGCACAAGATATGGTACTTCATGCAATCAAACTATGTGTGTTTCCCATTTCAACATCTTTTAACAGATAATCTATTGCTTTTGAAAATTCTCAAAGAGTTTCAATAATATTCAAATCTCAATTTATCCCTTATAAGAATTATAAATAAGTTTTTCAGAAACTTTTTATGCTTCAGGCATTTTAACTTCTTTAGAAATTCTCATACAGATTTTGTCAAGTGATACTTTTAATGTCTAGATTGCAAATAAATAAGCTTTATACTTATCAAGTGCATCCTTCCATGTCATTATAAATATATCTAATAGCATGCTTAAATAAATATAAATTCAGATCCTCACAAAATTTTACAAGATTGCATCATATTATACTTAAGATATCATCGAAGTTATATCATTTTTATCGGTTCGCACTAAGACATAACATTTGAGATTTTATTACATCAATTATTTTTCTTAGGTACCTAAACCTCTTATGAGGTTTCATGAACTATTATGTCGTAAGCTCTTCAAGAGCATATTGCCTTTTTATTATTGTCATTTGCTCTTTTTTTTTCAAGAATTAATGTGTTTGAAACTGATTGATCTACCATGTTTCATGCATGCCGTAGATTTTGTCCTTCATGAACATTTAATAGGAGCATGTGCAACTAAAATATGAGATTAAATTTGATTCGGCAAATATTTCTGGAATTTGCTTGAATTATCTTTTGAATGGGGATGATGATAATCCTAACATATTGAATAACTTCTTATTATCTCCCCTTATGTTAGGAAAACTAACATATATTCTCTATTTCTTTAGGAGTCCATAGTTGTGCATAATGGTATATCCATTAATCATATATCACACATATTATTAGATGTAAAATATGTGATTCCCGGCCTTTAACCAACTTTGAGGGAGAATTAATCATAATTTATTGATTGATGGATATAAGTATATTTGTATATAATATGTCATATTTCAAATCAACATATGAAGCTTGTTCTCATAAGTAATGGTTTAGCTTAATTTCTAGGAGATTTAATGCAAAACCAACTTGGATATTTATCAATTTGAAAGTCATGCTCTCAACTCAATTATTTTGCACAAGTAATTTTGTTAATGTCAAACAACAGGTTGACAATTAACATATACATGTATCTTATTGATGCATCTTTTTAACATATCACATAATGGGTAAACGAGTCCATATTCACCTTTTATACTTTTCATATTTTAAGAGGAGTCAATCCCAATATTAGTTGGTCCAACCAACTTATCATGAGAACAAACAACATAAATAATTCTTGAAGAATTTTTTAATTTTTCAATACATGTCTAACATTCAATATGAACATCTTTGAAATGTCGCAATCGTCCATGTCAACTTGTGAACATTTATATTAGTAAACTCTAGATTTACGTGACATGTGTTTTTTGTTTTAATGAACTTCTGATTTACTATGATACGAATTTTATATCAATAAGCTCCTAGTTTATTATGACATGTGACCTCATCATGCTCAGATACTTTTCATATTCGTATTTCCTATCATAGTAACTTGGAGATATCCAATCTTTCAATTATTTTATCTCTTCTGGAGGTGGATTTTGATATCTTTACAATCAAGAATACGTTCGCATTTATAAGGTTTACTGGATACAATCATATTCACTCACAGGGTATAGATCAACATTTATAACAATCGAAATTCTTATTTTCCAGGAATAAAATATAATCGTGCCTTGAACATATCAAATGATAATAACTTATGACATCTTTCAAGATATTGCTACTTTAAAAATAAAATTGAGGCATACGTATAATGTTGTGAATTTTTCTCTTATTTTTCATTGTGACCATAACAAGCCTATAAAACTATTATCACTTTTAATGGTCGATTACTCATTATCACTTTTAACTTCTCATGGCTATCAAATCTATTTACAACGAAAATCATATATACAAAATCATTTTTTATGATTACGGTATGTTTCTCATGAATTCTACAATTAAAGTTAAGGAATGCTCTGTAGGAGCAAATTGCACGATACGCTATCATATGCTATATATATAAAAACAAAATTGATATGAGATAACAAGTCTGTAGTTTAACAATATCTATCAACAAATCTAATATCGATGTTGCTCAATTTCACTTTTAAAAAATTCTTTAAAGGTGCTTTTGAAAGTGTTGATCTTATTTTAAAATTAAGCAGTTACGTGTTTGAGTAAAAGTGCTGAAACTGAAAAAAAAATTATTGATGTGTTTGGTAAATAAGTGCTTTTAAGAACTTTTTTTGGTCAAAATATTTGAAATACCCTTATAACTGTTAATAATATATAGAGTTGATTATTATTAACTTTTATTGCTAAAATGATTCAAATTAAAATTAGTATATATTTTAATGCATATATATATATATGTATGTATGTATGTATGTATATTTGAGAGCAAAATGAATATGTTGGGTAGTGAAAGAAAATTAGGGCTACAAAAGGGTATATTCGAAATAAGGGACAATTACAAGGGACATATATGTCATTTGCTTGATCAACTTAAATTGGCCCCCCCCCCCCCCCCCCCTCTCCCCCCCCCAAAAGAAAAAGTAAGAGAAAGGTTATTTTTTACTTTTGGCTTTTAAAAAGTCAAAATTGACTTTTTTTAAGCAATTTTAAGAATTATCAAACATTTTCAAAAGCAAAAAATGGCTTAAAAGCCATTTTTGACAAAAAAAAATAAGCTTACCCAAACACCCTCTTAGAGCCATGGTTCAAAGTTCGACTGTAGAACTTACTAGAAAAAATTGCTTCTATCTTTAATAATACTTTAAAAATATTTATTTGAAACGGTAAAGTACTGAACGTGTTATAAAATAATAAAATAAATACAAAAATAATAAGAAATATAAGAGACTTCTTTTTTTTTTTCTTGAGGAATGAGGGATAATTTCCAAAGAACATTCTATTTTGTTGAAAAATTCTTTGTAATTTCTGTCCAAAATATAAATATTCTATGATAGATACTTATTACATCTTAATAAATATACATTTATTATACATCGTAATAGACATTCATAATAAAATAAATACATTTATTATATTATTATTCTTTTAGCTTAATTTTACGATAATCTACTCCCTCCATTTCATTTTAGTTTGTCCTCTTTTTAAAAATATTTGTTTCAATTTAGTTGTTCCATTGATGAAATCAAGAGGATTTTAATATGTTCTATTCATGATAAAATAAATACATTTATTATATTATTATTCTTTTAGCTTAATTTTACGATCATCTACTCCCTCCGTTTCATTTTAGTTGGCCCTCTTTTTTAAAATATTTGTTTCATTTTAGTTGTCCCATTGATGAAATCAATAGAATTTTAATATGTTCTTCCAATAATACCTTTTACAATTAAATGACTAAGCAAGTTGTATATATTCAAATTTATATTTTCAAAGCATAATTATTAACACTAATTTGGTAAAATAGGATCCTAATAAATACTTTTCTTAATGAGTGTACCAAATTTATAGGGCCAACTAATATGAAACAGAGGGAATATAATTCAGGGAAAAGGACATGGGCTGACCTTTCTAAAAAAAAATTGCCACAATTTGAAAAGATGGACAAATATAGCCAGTCGACTATTTTTAATTCCCTTTTTTGGCCATTTAACCCAATTGGGCATATGCAGTCTCTATACTCAATTGATACACTTTTATACTATATTGATACACCTTTTAAAAAAGAGAAAGGAAATTCTATGCAAGCACATGTAGTCCCTGTACCCAATTGATACTCTTTTATACCACATTAATACACTTTTATACTACGTTAATACACTTGCAGTATCCATATACTCAATTGATACTCTCTTATATTAGATTGATACATTTTTAGAATGCATGTAGAAACTATATAGAGTCGTATAAAAAATGTATCTAAATAATAATTGTAGTTAAAAATTGTATAGAATGTGTATAAAAATAATATAATTATTATATAGAATATGTATATGCATAGAAACTGTATTATTATTATTATTATTATTATATATAAATATATATTTTTAACAATTGTATTTTATTAAAAGTATATGATATTGTATTTTATTGTATAAATAAGTAAAACTAAACAAAACAATTAGTATGTCATTTTAATAATGTTGGTGAATACAAAATAATATGGAAGAAATTTAAATAGTAATTGACTTGTCTTGTTGTTAAGTTTGTGGTGTAACGACTTTTTTATTCAAATAATATGGGTATCTATTACAATTAGCATTACTAATGATGCCCACTTTCCACACACGCCAAATAGCTATTCGGTTGGAATTATTTTCCCAAGTGACTATTTATCGAAGTTTAGAATTTAAGTGTTAATTTTATAGAATTATTTTAATTTTAATTGTTAGTTTTTTCATTCCCTTCTAATTTATGACAACTCCTTACATCACCCTCGATCCCCCACCCTCTGGCAACTTGGCTGCCTCTACTCCAACGTCACATTTTCCGTGATCTTCTACTTTCCATTTTCTATGATTGATGATCAGAAAAAAAATCCAGAAACGAAAATTTCGTATCAAGAATCTCTCATAATTGAGAGACACAACTCGTAATATAGACACACAATAACTATATCTCCTAGCTGGTCATAAATACTTTTAACAACTTTCCTTCCATGGCTTTGTTGTTCATGTAGCAGATCTTGCGGCGTCAATAAAGAAACCTTCCATTTTCTTGATCCCAATTTTCCACATTTTGGTTCAATTCCATAAAAGGAAGTCTTCATTGGCTTACAAGTTACAAGGACTTATTCCTAAAAATCATCACAAACCTCCCTTATTTTGTGTCGGTAGATTTTTAGTGTTAGCATTCAATTTTTAGTTCAATTTAATTTTGTTTAAATTGGTAAAATGGAGGATAGCGGAGAATCTTTCGTGGCAGTGAGGAGGATGTCGCAAGGATTCGATAGAGGAAATAGTACTTGCCATTCTACTTCTGGTATATCCCCTTTTTTAGTATCTTTTTTCTCTCTCTTTATAGTCGTTCAATAACCGCAAACATATGCTCTTTTTTGATAACTCTATTCCTTATTATTGCTTTCTTTATCTGAGTTTCTATCTGTGGATTTAAATTAGGTTTAGTCAGGCCTAGTTGCACTGAGTTTTCTGGTGAGTTTGCATCCAATTTCAGCAAATTTTCTTTTGTGCCCTAGCTTTTTCATGACTGTTTTCTTTTATATTTAGTTTAGTAACAAATATGCATGTATATATTTTGGTAATGGATTGATTTATTTATGTAATTGAGTTATTTGTTCAGGAAAATTGTGGAATGGCAGTGTTTAAATATCTAGAGCATCAATATGCCTATAGAGCAGTCTATTTGATTGTCGAAGGACGACAAGAAACTTTAACCATTGCCTATAGAGCAATCTATTTCATTGTTGTCGAAGGCCGACAAAAAACTTTAACCAGCATTATGTCGAAATTGTAATGCATGATTTGACAACTATTATTCTATAGTTCTAGTGTGTAGGTTAAATTGAATGTCGGCTGTTGGCCTTTCATATAAGGAAATATGTGAAGAGTAGCTTAAATGACTCCCAACTATCACACTGATAGTTTGAGAGTGAACAGAACACTAGAAATGAGTGGTTGAGAATGCCATTGATGTTATCTTTTGGGAGTGGTATGGGATGCATATGGATACGGGGTACCTATTAAATACCGTGATTACTTAACCAGACTGATCATCTGAGGTTTGCACTTTATCAGAAAGCAGGATTGTGTATTGAACTGCCCTATCAAATTCTCCTCTTTCTTTGACGAATTTACATTACATAATTGCATCTGATTTTAGCTTCCAAATGGGAATTGTTTTTTGATAGACAATTGGCAAAGGCAATTGGCTGGTAAAGTTGTGTGAACGTGGTTCTTGTTTTGGTAACTCCATGCCGGGAGATGTTTTTTTTCTTCTTGTTGTGTGTAAAGAAGGTTAGTTCATGAATGTTAAGACACTTGAATGGTATAAATGTTCAACATTCCCTGCGGCTTTTGTACAGCTGTAACTGCACTCTCTTGGTGCTTATTTCTCATGTTCAACCTGATCTAAACTATGACAAAGAAAAAAGTATACAGACGCTTCCACTTCTCAGTGACCAATTTTTGCAGTTGGGATTACTATCCAGCTGCGTAGTGTATCACATGATATTTGTTCTGTAACATTTGCGATCTTTTGTTTGGTACCCACTCGTGTACTAATTGAACCTTATCATAGTTGCTGAATTGATGCATTCATAGCACTTCGTCATTAGTTATGAAGCTTTGCTCATCGGATGTCTTCGCTATGTGTCTAGAAAGATACATGACTCCTAATCCCAGAAAAGGAAAATAAATAAATGAAGGATCGACTTCTCTTCGTAACAATAAAAAAAGGATGCATTTCTCTTCTTACGTCTTATCTTTTTTTGTTTTATCTCTATACATAATGAAGCATGTTGTTACTGACAACATGACCTCCCATTTAATTTAGATTATTATTTCCTTCTGTTACTGCAGAGGTCATGGCAGGATCAGCAGCATGGCTTGGCAGAGGCCTTTCATGCGTTTGTGCCCAGGGAAGCGATATTGATGCCCGTCCATCATTTGAACTGACACCAGCTCAGGTAATATTCTACTGCAGGCTATATGAAGTTTAAGCTCCTACAAGGTAAATTTCTAGGAGTGCAGAAAACACAATGCAGTATTAGGCTCTTTTGATCCTCTCTTACTAGAAGTTTGTATTCTGGATAGGATTTCTTTGTGGTACTGCCACTATGCTATACAGAATTTGTTTTCTGATTGTTTTATCCAAGATTTTACATTTTAAAGTTACGATGAATAAGGAATATGCTAGTGTTGCGAGTGGTAGTGAATTGTCGTGGTGAATAGTATTTGGTTTCTTAGTCATTTGGCTAATTGAGCTCATGTTGAGGTTAATATATTCTTTAACCCTCTTTTTAATTGTGCCAAGTCTCAGGCATGAATGTCTTATATCTAATTTTTCACGCTCTCCCCTTTTCTCCGCAATCCCTAGATAATTGGTTGATAGTTTTGATGAGATTGCCATTCCAGTTCCCCACTTATGTCAACTTATCCAGTTCTATTCTTAGAAAATATGTTATTAAGAATGTTAAGCTTCACAGCACTGTGATGAAGTATGGAGTGTCTTTGTCACATCGGCACTTATGGTGTTCTCTTCCACTTTGTTAATGTCAGGAGGAATGCTTGCAGAGACTACAATACCGTATAGATGTTGCATATGATAGTTCAGATCCTGAACACCGGGTATTCTCTATTTGAAAATGTCTTGGCCATGTCCTTATGGACTTAAGAACAAACATTTTAAAGGATTTTAACCATTCCATTAAGGTTGAATTTACATTCTCACTGTTCATCTCTCACTCTCTCTCGCTCTCTCTCTTTTACCAAAAGGAAGCTTTACGAGCATTGTGGAAAGCTGCCTTCCCTGTGGAAGAACTCCATGGTTTAATATCTGAGCAATGGAAGGAAATGGGTTGGCAAGGAAAGGATCCATCTACTGACTTTAGGTACATCAGCATCTCTCATTCCTTCCCCTCTCAAGGCATCCAAAAACAAGAAAGCACTGGTGGCTGCGCTTATCGATATTTTGCGTTCTTCTGCCCTTTCTGGTCCTTCCTCTGTTGGTTCACCACTGACATGTTTTGATTGGTTTCGATAGGGGTGCCGGATTCATATCACTGGAGAACTTGTTATATTTTGCGAGAAATTTCCCGGTACGTCCTCTTTCTGACTTCTCTTTATGGAGAGGTGACATAGTGACCTGTAAACCTTTTATGCCTATAATTAGAAGCTATTCTAAGCATTAACAAGTGCTATTTTTTGGTAATCATTGTTTCTTCTTAAACTGGTCTTAATGATTGTCTCCGAAATGGTGGTTGTTAGTCGGATGATGTGTTAATAAATTGATGCAATTGCCAAAGTATGATTCTATTTGATTCCTCAACTTTTAAAAACATATTTGTAGTTGGGAGGGTGTTGGTTGATGGGCATCTTAAAGGATGGTTCAAGTGTTCTGCAATTCCTTGCTATTGTCAAACAGAAAAGTTTAGCAGACACCCTTCTGTTTTCTTTGAGATACCATAGCATCTAATTTTTTTTTTAAAACTGGGTATGTGTTTCGATCAATAATTTTGTCTAAAGGTAATAGGAGTGACTTAAGAATAAACACGAGATAAATCAGGTAGATCTTTTGTTTCTTCCCAACTTTCTGGATAAATAGGTATATTGGTGTTGAAGGGAGCCTTGAAGATGCCTTGGAATCAACTACTGATCCTTGTGTCATCGCAGGTTGCCTATATCATGCCCCCTTGGGGTGAGGCCCTTCCCCAGACCTTGCAAGATACTTCATGTACCGAGTTGCCCTTTTTTACGTAGATTGTTGTAGATCTTGGTTGACAATGGAAAAGAGAAAATGTTTTACAAGTCACATCCTTATTTCAACTGACTTGTAAAATCAAACAAATTTGTTGGATAGACTGTAGAGTATGAAGCTGATAATTGACATGTTAGATCTATTTTGTTGCGCATTTTGGACCTATTTAGGCTGCAAAATCAACATAACTGTAAAAATCTATGCGGAACAAGTTCCAGATTAACATACCATTATAAAGAAAAAGTGTCTGTTCCAGCTAATTATTTGCCATATAGTGTTTAGGGAGAAGTGCAAAAAAGTGATAAGGGTCTACTTTGCTTAAACTGAGAAGCGAAGCACTTGCTTGTAATTTATTTAAAAATCTGAAAATATACCTTGCTGAGATAAATAAAATAACGAAATTAAAAAAACTCGCAAAAAGAATTCAAAAATATAAGCAAATGAAGTTGTAAAAACAGAGAAGAAAAAGAAAAGTTGAAGATTATCAATTTGAATAAATTAACAAACTAAATAATATTACCCCACAACATACCCAATGTAATCCCACAAAGTAGGGTCTGGGAGGAGAGTGTACGCAAACATTATTCCCACCACAAAGGTAGAGAGACTATTAAATGTAATCCCACAAAGTAGGGTTTGCGAGGGGAGTGTACGCAGACCTTATTCCCATCACAGAGGTAGAGAGTCTATTTCAGATAAACCCTTAACTTGAGAAAAAACAGTCCAAAGCAGTCAAGCAAAAGAAGTAATAGAGGTACAAGAAACAATAACTAATGGCAAAACAACAGATAGTAACAAAACAAAAACTACAACATAACAATATGAAAATCAAGGTACAAGGAATCAACAGATAGTAACATAAATTGAAGGACAAGAGAGTATAGGAGCAATACTACGACTGCTAATAAGAACATACAACTAGACAACACAGTTCTAAGTTCTACCTACTAACCTTCTATCCTAATCTATGTCCTCCACACCATCCTATCTAAAGTCACGACTTGATAAGCTGAAACTGCGGTATGTCCTGTCTAATCACCTCTCCCTAATACTTCTTCGGCCTTTCTTTACCTCTTTTAAGATAGTCCATAACCAACCTCTCAGGCCTTCGGACTTGGGCGTCCGTGCATCTCTTCCTCAAATGCCTGAACCATCTTAATCTTGCTTCTCGCCTTGTCTTCCACCAAAACCACTCCCACCTTTTCCCGAATATCCTCATTTCTAAGCCTATCTCTCTTAGTATATGCACACATCCATATTTCTACAACCTTCTCAAATGCCTGCACCATCTTAATCTTGCTTCTCGTCTTGTCTTCCACCAAAACCACTCCCACCTTTTCTCGAATATCCTCATTTCTTAGCCTATCTCTCTTAGTATGTGCACACATCCATATTTCTACAACCTTCATCTTCTAAATGTGACAGGTCTTGACTAGACAACACTCTACCACATACAACATAGTTGTTCTAACCACTATTCTGTAAAACTTGCCTTTAAATTTTGGTGGCACCTTCTTATCACACAAGACTTTAGGGAGGAGCCTCCACATTATCCACCTTGCACCAATATGGTGAGTGACATCCTCGTCAATCTCCCCATTTCCTTGGATAATAGATCCGAGATGCTTGAAACTGCCTCTCTTTTGGATGAATTGTGTATCAAGCCTCATTTCCACATCAATCTCATGAATTACGTCACTAAACTTGCACTCCAAGTATTTGTCTTGGTCCTGCTCAACTTGAACCCTTTAGAATCTAAGGTTACCTTCAACTTAGCATTAACTCGATCGCGAGTTTCATCAATCAGAACTATGTCATCTGCAAATAACATACCCCATGTCACCGCACCTTGTATGTCCCGGGTGAATGCATCCATCATCAGGGAAAATAAAAGGGGTAAGAGTTGATCCCTGGTGCAACCCCATCACAACTGGGAAGTGCTCCGAGCCCCCCATGAAATAAGATTACCCAATTAAATAAATTAACAAATAAAATGACAAAAAAGAGAAAATAAAAGAGGGTAGAAGCGCCAAAACAATTTTATCAAGAACGTGAAAGGAAGAATTGTTGAAGAAGATTATAGAAGCAATGGAAAAATAAAAGTAGAAAAGAAAAAAAAGTGTCAGCGCAAAGAATACAAGTGAAACGAAAAAGAAGAAAATTCCCCGACCTTTGAAGAAGCATCAATAACAGATTATTTTTGGATGAAGTAAGTAGATTCATTCAAGGGCATCAAGAAGTTGCAAACATTACAAGGATAGGTCAATTAAGCTCCCAAAAAATAAGGATTTGTAGCTTCTTTCGAAGCTGTAGAGCTAACAAAACCCAAGAGTTCTAAATTATTTACAGGGGTCAATTTGGACCAGCTAAAGAGGCTAACTAGACATCTACCTCGCAAAAGACTACTAGAAGTTGAAATTCCATCAAAACATCTTTTGTTCCTCTCTATCCATAAACACAAAAATATAACACCTAGGATCATCATCCAGATACTCTTGATGGCTTTGTCAACTTCCTGTGAACTCCAAATTTCAAGAGCATCCTTAACAGAGAAGGGCATGACCCAAGAAAAACCAAAAAAACAACAGAACTTATTCCAAAGGTCCGAGGCAGTTGGACAGTGCAGTAAGAAGTGGGCAACACTTTATGTGTGCTTGTGTAAGAAGTAGCATCTATTGGCAAGCTGGAATTTCTTTTTGGAGAGATTATCCTGCGTGAGGCATGAGTTGATCAGTGCAGTCCAGCTGTAACATATCACTTTGACAGGTAGTTTAGTCTTCCATATAAGCTTCCATTGCCATTTGTCAGACATGGAGTTCCTTGAGCATAAGCTGTGATAGCCTTCCTTGACGGTGTAGTGGCCTTTTCTTGAGTTATCCCATTTCAATCTATCAGGCTCTTGGGGTGAAAAGGAGCAAGGCTGCAATTTGGCAAAAAGTCGAAGATGTCATTAAGTTCCCAATCATGAAGGTTTCTCCTGAACCTTACGTCCCAAGTGTCATCTAATCTGTTGGATGCTATGGTAGAATCTGGTTCAGCTGCAATGGCGTACAAACTTGGGAATTCCTCACTCAAAGTTGTATTCCTCAACCATATGTCCTTCCAAATTTGATGCGAGAGCCATTCCCCACTCTAAAAGTGATGTTCTCAGCAAAATCAGGCCAAAGTTTACTGATGCTTTTCCATAGACCAACTCCATATGCATTTGCCGAAATTTTTGTGCACCAGGGGTACGCTCCCCATGTTTAGCTTTGATCACCTCTTTCCACAATTCAACGTCTTCAGTTCCATACCTCCATAACCATTTCTTCATCATGCTTTTATTGTGAGCTGCAAGATCTTTGATACCCAAACCCCCTTGGGACTTAGTTTGTGTCACTTTTGGCCATTTAACCAAGTGGAATTTAAGATCCTCACTTGTCACGACATGAACCAATGCCTGTCGCAGCCAGGCATCCCAAGCCAACCAAGGACGGAGATGACCCCCTTAGACTTGCCTCAAGAGTACAATAATAATAATAATCTACGGAAGCTAATCAATAGTATGAGAGATATAAAAACCAAAAAAGCAAGTTTGAGAGTCTAAAACTAACTCCACAAAGAAATTTCCAACACTGTCCACAAAGCCTCTAAACAAAGAAGTACTAACCAAGTCGGGACACGACCCCGACTATGTCGAAAGAAAACCAAGAGAAAGTATTGAAACCATAAATGACTGGAAGAAACCAGGCCTTCCGAATGAGGGAGGGGTCACCACTTCAACAACTGTCCAACCAAAGAACCCAACCACCTAATGCTGCACAAGGTCGCAAGAAAAGTCCTTGGAATCTACATCATGAAATGATGTAGCGTTCGGGGACGGTCAGTACGGCGAGTAATGGCTTGCAACCCCAAGCAAAAGGGGTAAAACATATACACATACCAAAAATCCAGTCATAAATCACATGCACCACAATTATACATATATATATATATATATGATGCCGGGATAGGAGCAAGGGGCATGAAACAGATTGTTTGAAAACTTAATCCTGAACTGTGTAGTTCGTACTGATCTAAAGGCACCCACGGGCTATATGGGTTTGGCTTCCCTGCCGAAAGGGCCCCAGTCCATGTTAGCCGCATGTATCGAGGAGCTTTGGCTAAAGACACCTTGGTGATAGCCTTCCAAAATATATATGTAAAACAGACACAGTGGTCATGGACCCCCAACGTCCGCAAATGTGGTTTCACAATGTTGGTCCCCTCGGGACTACACCTTTTTGGTGAACTACACAATTTTCTTTAAGCCCAAATTAAAATAGTTTTACACATAACATCAACCATGGAGGCTTTCATTAAGGCATTTTCGAATTTGGTATCGTTATACCAATAGACTTGCAAGCTATTTCAATTATGCCAAACCATAACCATTTAACCAATTTGACTCCAAATTTCTGTTTAAAATCCAAAACCATAGTCCCCAAGGGTATTCCAAAACCTCTTTACGTTTTTTCCATTTAATGTAATGCAATATTTCAAAGATGAGTTAAATTCTATAGAATCCTTGTTCAAAACCAAATTGTGATATAGGTTGAGGTTCATGTCATTATCATGCCAAAATCGTTAAACATTATGAAAACCATATTGTCAAATACCACCATTTCCATGGAACACAAATTCAGTTCACAATCCACCATTGAAACCATGAATAAACCATTTAAAACAACGGAAAATCAATGCAAGCGTTTAACAATCAAAATCCCTCAACCCCAATTTAATCAAACATTCAATAACACTTAAATATTAAGTAAATTGATGCAATAATAAAATAAGTAGGGAGTGTCCAACATGCCTGAATGACGGAAAAATTTTGAGAGGGATCGGAGTTTAGAGTCCGAAGAATTGAATTCTTGAGGAAACCCCCGTGTTTGATAAAGGGAAAAGAACGATTAAATGATCTAGTGGACCTTTGTACTTGTTCGATTTGTGAAGTAAACACCTCTACTTAGCCTTTTATCATCTAAACCCTCAACTCAATAAAACTACATTTTAAACCCTATTTTGGTGTGTGTAACACAACGGCCTCCACGCCAGCTTTCATGTCAGCCTCCACATCATTTTTAAATGCTGCATTAAATTCCACGTCATTTCTAAATGTCACATAAGAAATTAAATTTTAAAATAAATTTAATTAAATAAACAACTTATACAAATTGTAGAAATTTTTTAATTATGTTCTTGATGTTTGCTTACAAATTGAGCATCAAATTCATTCCAAATAGTTGAAATTCCTCTCCAATTAATTTAAATTTTCAACTATAAATTCAAATACACAAACACAATGAATTTTCAATTTTCAGTTTTGAATATCTTTGACAAATCCACAAAAACTCATTTATTGCTCTTCAAACTTGAACTTCAAGATTTTTCAAGCTTATCCACGGAGTTCATTAATTTTTCAATATCCACATAAGAAATTAAATATTAAAATAAATTTAATTAAATGAATAACTTTTTCAAATTGTAGAAAAATTTCAATAATCATGTTCTTGATGTTTGCTCACAAATTGAGCATCAAATTCATTCCAAATACTTGAAATTCCTCTCTAATTAATTTAAATTTCAACTATAAATTCAAATACACAAACATAATAAATTTTCAATTTTCAATTTTGAATATCTTTTGGCAAATCCACAAAAATCACTACTTTTACTCTCCTCATACTTATTCGATATCAAATTACCCATTTCATGAGCTGAATAACCCAATTTACCCTTCAATTGCTTATACCCAAATCTTGAATTCCTACAAGGAGCATGAATTTCCCTTCGAATTGGATTTATCGGATCCGGATACTTATAAAACTTATGTATAGTTGGTGATTTACTTAGTACTAATGATGTGGTGGTGGTGCAGGGTAGGGGTGGGGAGGGGGAAGGGCAGATGAAGAAGAGAGATTTTGGGATTTTTAAAAAAAATTGTCCTTTTTTTAAAATAAATTATTTTTTAAATTTTTAAAAATATTTTTTAAATGAAAAATGTCAACTTCACTCACACTCGTTTTCCAGGTCACCAATTTAATGCCACATACGGATCAAGAGGATTTAAAATATTATGTTTTAATGAGTTAAAGGGTTCAGACGACCAAAAGCTAAGTAGAGGTGTTCACTTTACAAACTCGGATAAGTACAAGGGTCCACAAGACTATTTCGCGTAATTTTGCTAATTGGTGAGAAATAAGGATTAAAGTATGTTTAAAGTCGTTTTAAAGGTTAAGGACCATAAAGCCCCCATCCCAAGCTAAAAAAAGGGAACTGGGCGGTGTGGCACGCCACTATCGCGACAAGCACATGGAGTGCCTCACCCTTATCGCGGCATGCACATAACGTGGCATGCCGATATCACGGACCCTCACTGGTTCGGGGTCCCGAAATGACACCGAACACTTTCTGAAAATTCTGAAATTCTCCCAAATCATCCCATTAACATCCCTTATCATGAATCAAGTCAAAAATTATCATTAAACATGAGGGAGGGTCCAAAATAAATTAGTCACAATTTTTGGGTCTTATATCACTATTGCCTTCCCATAGAAAATTCCTTCTAATTTTGTCATGCTTGTGGAGAACTTTTGTGGGAATTGGGAAAAGAGACATATGGTAAGTAGGGATATTGTCCATTACACTGTTAATCAATGTTACTCTTCCTCCGAAAGAGAGATACTGCATCTCCCATGTGGCTAATCTTTTTCAACCTTCTCAATTATTCCAAACCAAATCTCACATGGGCGGTTCAATATACCTGGTGGCCTAAAGAAAAACTTCAAAATGAGGCCTTTGTTTGTTTTCTCATGAAAATTTATATATGGATGGTTTTAGGCGGGGTAAAGGTAAAATATTTCTTACCTTTCTACTCCCCCGTCCCACTTCAACATTTATTTTAATTCTTTTCACATTCATTAAGCAAATAATAAAACACATGGTATAGTTTACTAAGTTACTCCTATTTATTAATTTTTTTAAAAGTATTGAGCAGTATTAAATAGAAATCTTTTTTAATGTTAAAGGTGAAGTTGGAAACAATTGTCAATTTAGTCTTGAATATTAAAGTGATAATTTTTTTGAGCTAAAACAACGTTAAAATGAGACGGGAAAAATATGAAAAAGTTCTCAATATTTTCTAGTGAAAACAATTTACAGAACTATAAACCTATAATTCCTAAAAGTGGGCCTCCCAAAAATTAGGGGCCTAAAGCCTTGGCTTCAGTTGCTTCATGCTGAAGCCGGTCTTGAAATCTCATTATCCTAGAAATTTGCACCTAAAGGCAGCCCGAGATAAGTTGTTGGAAAGGAGCCTATGTTGCAGCACATGATTCCTGTTAGCTCAGCCAGATTGTACACTGAATTTACTGAAGAGATAGTGCTTTTTGACATATTTGTTTGAAGTCCAGAGACAGCTTCAAAGATGTGTAGAATCAAGTTTAGCTTAATCATTTGTGAGGGGTGGGCGTTCGGTATTCGGTTCGGTATTATCATAATTCGAATTCGGTAATTCGATAATCGGTAAATGAAAGTACATACCAAATACCATACCATTAAACTTCGGTTTGGTAATTCGGTAATCGGTAAATTAAACTTCGGTTCGGTACGGTATTTGGTAATACCATATTAAAGTTAAATTTGGTAGACTCTACTCTAGGCCAAAGCTAACAGTTTACTTTAAAACTGAATCAAAACACAAGATAAAGTTTCTACCCTATGCCTTATGGAAACAATACTTTTTAACACTTCATCAGTGATCTTTTATAGCTCATTCATCATCTGCTGATTTAACATAATAACTGTTTAATGCAGAAATGACTCTGTAAGATAATAACCACATCTATTCCTCAAATATTTGCCTCGTAGTGACTAGTGAGTGAGTTTAAATAAAAGAATTTACTAACCCTTTCATCAAGAAAAACTTATGAGATATTTAAAATCATACAACATAGTGTCAAACCTTTTTGATTACTTAGATATGACAGGAAATGAGTATCTCTGCATCAACTCTCCCACGGGACATAACTTAGATATACCTAAAAGTTGCATCAAGACTAGACAAGTTCAGGTTGTCTTGATAGATAGAACCAAAATGAAGAAAACGCGAGTAATATGAAACAATAAATGCATATTTGAACATGTTGTCCACTGCTGCTAACAATAAAAATTTTAAAAGTGATTTTCATTTTAAAATTAATATAGTATTATAGACTTTTAGGTTGTGGGATTTTTTTGACCTTTTGTAGAATATTAATTTGGACTCGTGGCCTATGAGTATAGACTATGGTCAGTTAACAATAATTTGATATTCGGTAAATACCAAATGGTAGTAATATCTTTTACCAATCCCGAACCCAAATACCGTAATTTTAAAATTTTACTCCCAATTACCATCCCAAATACGAATTACCAAATACCGAATACCAAATTCTTCGGTTCAGTTCGGTAATTCGGTTTCTGGTATTTTATGCCCAACCCTAGTTGTGATCTATCTGCCCCGCAAAACAGCGAAGTATCATCCGCATGAATTAGAAGTGAAATTGTGACATTGTTTCCATTGGGACTGTCTACTTTGAAGCCCTCAATCCATTGTTGTTGACATGCTTTTTGGATATCTAGCTAAAGACCTTCCATGGCAAGGATGAAAAGAAAGGGAGAGAGGGGGTCCCCTTGCCTTAGCCCTTTTTGAGGAGAGAAAAAACTTGCAGGGCCTTTGTTAATAAGCACAAAGTATTTTACTATTGTCAAACTGAATTTGATCCATCTGATCCACCTATTACCAAATCCTATCCTTCTCAAGATTGTGAAGAGATAAGTGCAGTTAAGCTTGTCAAAAGCTTTCTCTATGTCAAGTTTAAACAGTGACCCTGATTCTCCTGATTTCTGCTTCCAAACCAACACCTCATTTGCAATCAATACATCATCTGAGATTTGTCTACCTTTAACAAATGCATTTTGGTAGCTTGAGACCAACTTCCCAATCTTGGTTTTGAGTTTCTCTGCAAGGAATCTTTGATGTTATCTTATGCACACTCTCAATAAGACTGATGGGCCTGTAATCTTTTAATTCTATTGCCCTTTATTTTTAGGAATGAGAACAATAAAAGAAGCATTATAGGACTTGACCATGTGACAGTTGCGGTGGGTGGGGTTTAGTGCCTTGATTACTTCATATTTAGTGACCTCCCATGCCTTCTGAAAGAAGGTCATTGTGAATCCATCAGGGCCGGAAGCCTTGTCAGGTGCACAAACCGTGATGTTAGCATGAATTTCCTCCTCTTCAAAATCACTTTCCATCCCGTTTGTTTCATCCGGAGAGATGGATGCCATATCTTCAAAGCTAAAAGTGGATCTCCAAGGTTCATTTTTAGTATATAGTTGCTGATAAAAGTTTATCAATTGTGTTGTTCCTCCTGTGACCATTTGCAACTTTCTGTAAGTACTTCGTGTTCCTGTCCCCCTCAAGCCACAAGCATCTTGATTTTTGACCCCAAGATCCTTCTTCAATTTTGCTAGTTTTTGCAACACCAACATGAAACATAGAACTTTAGATTTTTCTTCTGGTGACATTGCTCTATGCTCTGAAGCCTGTTCAATAGCTGCTAGTTCCTCCAGTGCCTTGCTTCTGTTGGTGTCAATTTTGCCAAAGACTTCTCTATTCTAGTTTGAGATGCCTTTCTTCAAATATCTGGGCTTTTGGTATAAAACAAAATCTGGTGTCCCATTAACAGAGTAACTTTGCCACCATGCTTTGACCTTCTCCAAGCAGCCCTCTTCCTCTAACCACATGTTTTCAAATTTTAAATAAGATGGATTAGACTCCCAATCCCCACATTTTAAGAGAATAGGCCTGTGGTTAGAGACTACACTGGGGAGTGCTAATTGATTGATTGCATTAAAACAGTCATTCCATTCCGGGGATATCAAGAATCTATCAATTCTTGATGCTTGAATTGTATCATCTTCTCTAGTCCAGGTGTAGAATGCCCCCTGCAAAGTCAAATCAATGAGGCCAAGGTCTGAAATGGTGTCATTGAAGTTACTTATAGCCATGGACCTTCTTATGCAATTGTATCTCTCACTTTCAAAATGACAGACATTGAAATCGCTTCCTATGACCCAACTGCCATCCCACAAACCTCTTATTGCAGCAAGTTCATACCAAAGGTCTTCTCTTTCAGTGTTTGTACGAGGCCCATAACTCCAGTAAAACACCATCTGAAATTTTCAGGCACCTTTTCCAACATACACGATACTGTATAGATTCCCTGATGTGCGCTAACATTTCCCCAGTTTCTCTTGTCCCATAGAATGATGGTGCCTCCCCTTGTACCATTTGCGTTTAGTTCTGCCCAACTGGCCCATCTGTTCCCCCATATCTGATTAACGATCAAGCTCGAACACTCCTCTAGTTTGGTTTCCAGAAAACATATTACATCAAGATTCCACTTTCTGATTAAAGACTTTATTGTGCTCCTGTTGCTGATGTCGTTGAGCCCCCTAACATTCCAGCTCAAAACCTTTACTTTCATCCAGAGAAGGCTTTGTACTTCTTACCTCCATCCCTCTTGTCACCATTA
Organism: Capsicum annuum; assembly: GCF_002878395.1. Lineage (NCBI taxonomy): Eukaryota > Viridiplantae > Streptophyta > Magnoliopsida > Solanales > Solanaceae > Capsicum > Capsicum annuum. The sequence continues at coordinate 45,785,020 of NC_061120.1, forward strand.
TGATATATGAGGTCACAAAGAAGCTTCTTTAGTTCATTCTCTCCCTTTTTCTTCTTTTTTGAGTTATCTTGCCCCTGAATTGCTTGTTTTTGTTGAAGCTGGAATTGTCTCTGTTGTTCCATTCTAAGCACCATATCTAGAAGTTCATGTTCAAATCCAGCAACATTTACCCGAAAAGCATCACAAGCTTTCACCATCACAAGCTTTGTCCATTTGGAAGTTTCAATGACTGTAGGGGTGAGCCTGCTTTCGTTGTTGCATGATAGAGGTGAAGTGTCACAGAGATTCTGGGAAGAGAAATCAGAATCTGATGCGCTTGCCAGATCAATTGGTTATTCTGGGGAGGAAATTGTGGTGCCCTAGGAACTTGGATCTTTTCTCTCTCATCATCTGCTTCTAGCTGTTCCGATGTGCACCCTCCCACTGTTCCGTTAGTTTCATTCTCCTGGTTGAAACTTGAAGTTCCTGTATCCTTTGATAATGGGTCAAAAGGATTCAACAGTAGAAGGCTGGTAGATGTACTGCAACTAGATTTATTTTCGGCCAGCCCCTTTGCTCTCCAGTAAGTTCTAGGTTGTTTGCTTCTTTTTGGCCCATCTTTGTACTGGACTTTATCCAGCCTCATTAACAGTGTCGGCCTTTGCAATTTCCTTGTTTGAACGATGAGGGTCCACACCATCAGAGAAATTTGAAAATTCTGGACAAGTCACGTGCTGACCCACCTGCCTGTCAGTCAACTTTAGCGTTGCGAGATTCAATGCTTCCTTTTTGCCATCTTCTCTCACATTGCTGTCTCCAGCACTGCTTTTGCCGTTTACGGCGACCTAGAATTTTGCATGGGTGTCAATTAAAATCTTGATTTCAAAGTTCCAGTCTCCAACTTCCAGTTTAATTTTGTTTGGATGGCCCGTCACCGGCTTTTTGACACAAATCCAAGCCCGTTATAGATGATTCCTCCTTTTTGCATCTTCATCTGTATCCACAAAACCCCCCACACATATTAGCAATAACCTTGAAAGTGTTTTCTGTCCCAGCATGTTGCGGGATGCCCATGGCCTTAATCCATTGAAATTCTGAGATTGGCGCAGCAGTTTCAGTTCTGGCCACTGGCGGCCACCACTTGAGAGTCAATTTTCTACCATTCCAAAACCATTCTCCTGCCTTAATCCATGCCGCCTCCTGTCGGGAAGGCATTTCGAATAGAAACTGGTTGTGGGAAAGGGGGTTAACTTTTAGACCCACAGTGATTTTCTCTCTTTAAGAACCACTTCTGGATGACGTCGCAGTTGGGACTTGTGTTAAAAGGGTCATTGAATATCCCAATTAAGCATTTTGAGAGGAATTGAGAACTATCTGATTCTGCTGCACGTCTGATTTTGATGGAGTTTCTAACTTCAGTGGCTGCATTTTTGGAATGGACTGGCCAGTCACGAGAGGCCGCCTCCATGAATGTACTAGCCAGTGAAACCCTAGGAGGCTTTGAAGTTCTCCGCAGATGACCCAGAATTTTTTCCGCTATGTCTGCCCATCTACCATTATAGATTGTTTCCGGGATAATCACCGAAGATTTCTGATCGCCAAGCACTGCTTTGATACTAACAAAACGACCATACCGGTTGAAATTCTGTATAACTCTATAGATGTATGCCTCAATTTTCCTCCTCCATCTCCACAGAAACCCCCTGTTCCCCTTGATGCTAGTTTCAATGCCTCGCAGACCATATTAAATTTTTTTCATCTATTTTGATTCTTCTTGTAAATCTTCTTCTACGTTCAATCCATAAAAACCATCGTGAGTGGTCTTCGCTAATGTCTACTACCTCAAAAGATTTTTCCCCAGCAGTGAAGTAGATGTTACTGACCATGATTATTACTGGAAAGAACCTCGGGGTTAAATGACCATGATTATAATAGAAACTTTTGCTACTCTATCTTGATTGTAATGTCTTTTTTGTGCAATTGACTAACAAAAAGAGCTGTTTGTACTTCTTTTTGAATATTTCTACATATGTAATGTGTAATGTGTATTTACGATACAATGGAGACGTGTTTTTGAAAAGTCAAAGTAATACTCTATTATACTAGTGTATATTGTCGAAGTTGAACAAACTATAGTTATCGATTAACATACCGCAAAACACCGAAATCGAACATCAAAATACTGAACCATACCGAATTAATATGGTATGGTAATGGCATAATGCTTTTAAAAACTGAATACCAAAATTACCATACCGAAGTTTCAAATATCGTACCATACCATACCATGCCCACCCCTAGTCCGCGCTACCTCGTGCTTCAAGGATAGAAACGATTGTTTCAGTCAAACCTCTTTGCTCACCCTCAATAAGCTTTGGCCCATCGCCTCGCTTCATTGCTTTAGGCGGTGAAAAACGCTGGTGCCATCCCAAACTTACCATTTGACACAAGTATATTTCATTAAACTCACTCATACATTCGTGGCCTTGAAAATTTAGCTTAAAGAAAGGCCCAAAAAGATAACAAGAGTCCTAATATTGGCTAGCAGTCATTGAAGTGAGTTGAGAACCGTGATTACTCAGTTACAAATCCTAGTGGAGGTAAAAAAAAACTAGGCGATTTCTTCTCTTTTGTCGAAGTCTTGATTAACAGAGTTATTGCCGGTGCCGGTGGGAGATAGCTAATACCTCATGGAAGTTGAGGTGCGTGCAAGTTGGCCCGAACACTACGATTATTAAAAAAATTACTCGCAAGGTTGGCTGGATCTAGTGACACATGTAATACATGGAATATACTTCTACCCGGGAATGAATACATGGAGAGAAGGAATCAATTATAATTTGCTTTATGGTAAATTACTTATCTATTAAAAAATGCTATGTGGTATACAAAGAGAGTTTCAAGATACAACTGCATTTGATTATATGACCCGAACTCAATCCCACCCTTATACAACCAGCTAAGTAATTTAGGGCAAATATTTTGGTGTAGCCAAATTTTAGCGAAACTTTCTCCCAACTTACAGGCGATCAGAATGCATGAATTAGGCCAGTTCTTAATATTACATATTCATATGAAGTTCTAGAAGGAATGTGCGTTGATTGCATGAGTGAATTCCCTAAATAGTCATTCAAGTTTCGAAAATTTCCTTCAAATATCACTTATATTTCATTTAGGACCACAATATCACTTTACTATCGCTCTTTTCCTCAAAAAATACTGAACACCTCAAAAGCCTTCTCCTCTCTTAGTTGGCATGCCTTGTCATTTAAACTCCTTTTACAAAAATACTAAACCTATGTAACTCATTAAACTCATTTAATCAAACTATAATTATATATATATTTTTTCAAAAAAATTCATTAGTTTATTAAAAAGAAATTTTTATTTTTAGAAAAACTTTATCGGTACTAAAACTTGACATATATTTTTCAAGGGTTATTTTTCTCAATGGTCACTGATATTTTTTGAATTGCCTACAAAAATTACTTTTGTTTCTTTAGAGAGAATAATATGCTCAACTATCACTATTATTCTCCCAAAAAAAAAAAACTAAATATCTCATATGTATCTTTTTATTCTAATTGGCAGGTCATGTCATTAAACCATTTTTTTTTACTACTCATCAAACTTATTTAGTCAAATTTATATTCTTGTTCTTTTCTTTAAAAGGAAAATATTAATTTGTTAAGAAAGAATTTTTATGTTTAGAAATCTTTTACCATTACTTAAAATTTCTTTTTTTTTCTAAAGTTATTTTCTTGGATCTTTATTCATGTTTTTGGAGTCGCTTATAAAAAACCACAGTTGTTTTTGCCAAGACAATAATATCACTCTGTTATCAATATTTTTTGTCAAAAAATTATTAAATTCCTCAAAAGTCTCCTCCTATACTAATATGTCATATCAGTAAACTATCATTTTTTTTTTAAAAAAAATTACATTAACTCAGCAAACTCATTTAACCAAAATTATAATCTTATTTATCTTTAAAAATACATTAATTTATTAAGAAGAAATTTTTCATACTTAGGTATTTATACCTTTTTTTTCTAGAGTTATTTTTCGAGATGATCATTCAATTTTTTTATATATAATTGCCTACAAAGATCAGTTGTTTTCTAAAGAAAATAATATCACTAAATTAAATAAGTTATTTAGAGATTTTAATCTGCATGTAAAATAATATGGTAAAGATTAAGCGTGGTAAAGAATTCCTAAACATGAAAATTAAACTAATGCATTTTTTCAAAAAGAAAAAAAGAAAAAATAAAAAAGAACAAAGTTATAATTTTGGTTAAATGAGTTTGATGAGTTAAATAATTTATTATTTTAAAAAAATGTGATTTTTATGACACAACATATAAACTAAGAGAGAAGAATACTTTGGAGTTGTTTAGTATTTTTTGAGGAAAAAAGTGATAGTTGAGTAATATTGTGGTTCTAAATGAAACATTAGTGATATTTGAAGGAAATTCTCAAAACTTGAGTGACTATTTAGGGAATTCACTTTGATTGCATTAAATTCCTGGCATTAGATGTTATACAACAACAACAACAAACCCAGTGTATTCCCACATAGTGGGGTCTGGGGAGGTAATACGAGTCTTTCAAAATAATACGAGTCTTTCAAAATAATACGAGTTTTTCAAAATAATAACCTCCAAATTTACAAATATGTTCTATCAGAATGGTTGCCCTTGATTACACACATTTTATGTTTTTATACTAAATCAGAAAACATTTCTTTTATTCTACCACATGAATAAATATAAGAAAATCTTGTCTGTTATCTCTCCTTCTCCGATAAACCCTAAACAAAAAACATTATCCACTATGTTTACCGGATATTGGAAAGTCTGTCTTGTCATTGTTCTTTTTCTCTACCTCAAACAGTTGCCTTACTTTGCTCAAAGTTAGAGAACGACTGACATCATCATATTGGTTATGGTCCTATTAGCATTTTTCGTTAAATGTTTCTCTTACTAGTTGCTGAAAACCCTATGCTACAAAATTACTTAGCTCATTAAAGTATGTAATTCATGATCTTTTTTACATATTTCTTACTCTAACCAAAATACTTGGCCTACTTTTTCCTTTTGTCCATTGCAAAATACTTCTCATTTCTTTCTTTGGATGATTTTCCTATTAAAATTTTGATGCGTAAGCTGATACTTTTTTTAAATAAGTTATAATAATCTTTAAACTAACCATTTTATCACATATTTCTTACCCACCGAAATACTTTGTCTACTTTTTTCCTTTTGGCCATTCCAAATACTTGTTCTCATTCCCGTCCTTGGGATAATTTCCTATTGCAAAATTTTAATGCGTAAATTGATACTCCTTTTTCCTTCTAATAAGGAATACTAATATTAATCCTGCCTTTATATCCATGTTGTCTTTTCAACTAACCATTTTACTCTTTCACATTTTAAACTCTTCTCTATGTAATTCTAACATAATAATTTTATTTAAAAAATTTCATAAAATGAGACGGAGGGAGTACTTTGTTTTATTTTCATAAGCTTCTTCTCACTAATTTTATTTGCAGAGATCGTTCCAGGATCTTCTTCAAAAGCAGGAAGGTGACAGGGCATTATGGGAATACCCATTTGCTGTTGCTGGTGTCAACATCACATTTATGCTTATCCAGATGCTTGATATAGGAGCTAGTATGTGTTCCTTCTATGCACTTCTTTACAGCAAAATGTAAAATGACAAATCTAAGTCCAGGAGATCTTGTTTTGATTCATTTAGTCAATTATGTCTATTCTGCAGTAAAACCAAGAAATCTGGTGGGAGCAACTTTTTTGAAGTTTCTTGCAGGTAAATTGCTTGACTGTAGTCTGAAGAGCTGCTTTGGTTCCTTTTATAGCTATCCCTGTAAAGTGTTACCCATTTAGTGCTTCTGCATTTTGGCATTTTTCCTTCTAAGCATGTCTTTTGCTTTTTTACAGGAAATGAATCAGCGTTTGATCTGCTATATTGTATCACGTTTAAGCTGATGGATCAGCAGTGGCTTGCCATGCACGCATCATATATGGACTTCAATGTATGTGCATTTAAATTTTTATGAAGTTGCATGTACATTTAAACTAGTGAGATTTAGTTGAGGATATGGAAATTCATTTTTTCCTAATTCAATTCTTCTCATGTCAAATCCAGTTTCATATGCCTTCTAGAAGTTCCCATGCTTTTTCCACTTTTATATGCCTTTTAGGGGTCGTTTGGTAGAATGTATAAGAATAACGCTAATTATGGTGTTAGTAATGCTTGTATTAGTTATGCTGACATTATTTCTTATACATTGTTTGGTGTGATGTATTAAAAATAATATGCACTACATAATTTTTATAAAATAATATTTATTTACGAAAATATCCTTATCTTTGTGTTCTCTCTTTTCAATAAAATGAATTTTCCTCACCAACTCATTTTTTCCCTGCAAAAAAACAAAATTACATAGTTGGCAGCCATGGATTTTCTGTTCTGCTACCAATTTTTTCCGCAGGCCATGAGCCATCACGGCTGGTGGTGATGCTGCCCAACTTGAGGATTTTAAACATCATCGTTATGAACTTGTGACCTCAAAATTTCAATGAGAATGAATCTTCTAAGAATGGCAAAGTACAGAAAATAAATAATATTTTACAAAATAATATGATGGAAAAATGATTTGGGAGTTGTAAAAAATTGTGGAAAGAGGAATGAGAAATATTTTGAGGGGTAGTAATGTCATTAATCAAGCTAATGCATATATTAAAGCCTTTTTGCATTACTAATACATAGAAAATGGGTGGTATTAGTAATACACACCTTAATACACTAGAGTGTAGTTATACACAAGACTAAAAATTGTACCAAACAAGGTATTCATAATACACATTAATTAATGCATGCATAAACGACCTCTTAAAAAGTTTCAGTTTGGCTTTTGCCATGTTGCACCAAAAACTAAGCAACGCCATCAATTCCTTATCCTTAAGATGCGTCTTTTTCTTATTCACAAAAACTCTAGCATTTCTTTCTTCCCATAGAATCCACCAAACGGTTGCTGGATATTGAGTTCCAGACAAGTGATAAATTCAGGCATGCCTTTCCTGTGCAAGGCTAGCAAAAAGTCCTGTGTTTTTGCTATGGATTGCAAAAAGGCTTCCATCACTTCGTGTTTTATCTGTATTCAAATACATTCTCAGTATTTAACTATTGTTCAGTCACAAAGTTTGATATTAGCATAATGTATGCTATGGATGATTGCTATGATACAGACTGATGTTATCTTGAAAAGGACCTTTCCAGAAATCATTTATGTGAACCAAGTACCCTACAGTTCTGATGTTAGATCTGTTACATTTGATGCAGACAGTTATGAAGTCCACTCGTCGACGAATTGAAAGGGAACTTTTGCAAGGAAACATAAAAAGGTTGGAGGATTTGCCCTCATATAGACTTCTTAACTGATAGTTATTGTAGCTGTGGCATTTATACTTCTTTTTATTTGTCATGACATCAGCGAAAGGGAAGTGATTTTCTTGCCTGTTATGTGATATTTGTTGGTTTCTTATGTCATGGTCTTTTATGGTGGCACTTCTAGTTTTGTTAGAATGAGATGCTTCTCGATTCTTAGAGGCGGAGAAAGGAAGTAACAGATTTCTGCAGTGGATGATTTAATTTGTTCTCTGACTACAGATGCACCAAGCTGTTAGCTAAATGTCTCACTTAAATCAATTTTGAAGTTTTGCCTTATGGGCTGTGTAAAAGAGATACTTAAGATGCCTGTGAAAGCTAAAAGTGATTCTTGAAGAGGTATGAAGTCGCATTTGGTGCTACAGCTGCTAAACTATTAACTGACCTCTCGAGTCCTCAATAAATTTTGGAGAATTTATGTCAACATTTTTAAAGAAATTGTCAAGCTTGTTTTTCTCCAAAAGTGTTTATTTTTTCTCAAAAATATTTATTTTTTAAAAAATTAGGTATTTTGACCAAGCTTTTGAGAGAAGTGCTTCTGGGAGTAGCATAAATTGTTTTGAGAAGCTAAAAAAATAGGTTTTTTCTAAAACTACTTTTGAAAAAAATATATTTAAAAGAACTTTTAAGAAAAGTTTGGTCAAACATCACTTGCTGCTCAAGTGTACTACTACTTAAATTTATTAGTCAAACGGAAACTGTTTCTCAACCAAAAGTACTTCTGAAAAAATTACTTTTCAACCTAAATCGATGGTAGCCCCATCTTTAGATTATCACCACCATCACCACCGGTATGGCCGATCCGACCACTTATCAGTCCGATGTGGCTGGCCAGCCAATCATTTGTCTGACTAGTCCTACAAATTTCCCTGAACTATACCATTCAATTTTTTTTTAAAAACCCTACGTTGCTTAGTGAGTCACTTAATCTGCCTAATGATGCATGCATGCTGTGGACCTTATTAAACCTGTCAGTAATGAACAAGAAGAGAAATTAATACAAGATTCTATTATGATGAAACTTGTGGAATATAAGAATGGAGTTACGTGGATAGAAGAAGAGGCTCAAAAGATTAATGTAATTGAGGATTTGCAATTTGTCGTGATAGGAAAATTTTCGTATGGATGCCCTGAATTGGAGGACTTGAGAATTCAAATATCGAAGCAATGCAAGGTGAAGGGAGATTGCAAGATTAGTTTACTCAGGAATAGACACATTTTAATGAGGGTTAACTTGATGAGATTTCATGAACATGATGTCCAAAAATGTGTACTATATAACGGCAAAGGATGGAGCGACATAACAAATGAGACCTTTCATATATGATGCCAAATTTAAAAGTAATGGCATGGATTTCGTTTCCTGATCTAATGCCTACTTTCTTTGTGAAAGATTCTCTATTTTCATTGACATCCCCAGTAGGAAAGCTTATTCACTTGGATATGACTACAATTAATAAGGCAAAACCTAGTTGTACCAAGAGTCAAAGTCCAAGTGGACTTGGCTGCCAAACTCCCTATATGTGGAACTAGAGGTGTTTAATAAGCTATGTTGCTCGGACTCGTAAGAAAATATCAATGGATGCATGTCGGATTCGTCAAAAATAGTGTATTTTTAAAAAAATTCAACACACATGCGGCATCGAAAATAAGAAGTCCGCACAACTTAGTTAATAACAAGACTAAGGAAACAAGAGCGCAGAAGGTGAAGATTCAGTATGATATAATGCCTAAGTGTTATCATACATGTAAGCTCTCCCATGAAGAGAGTGAATACAAAAGCTTACATCCTGAACTAAGACTGCCTAGAGAAGAAGAGAAGCTAAATGGAGAATTGAATAAAAATGCGGAGCAAGATGCACCACCTGTTTAGAAAAGGTATATTAATGGCAAGGTGGTTCTTGCAAAATGGAATCCTATTACACTATTAAAAAAACAATTTTTGTGACCGTCAAAAAGCGATTACTTATCTATTTTCTCATTTTTTTGTAAAAAAAAATTAAATTAAAAATCGACTACATGATCGCTTCTATGTTTTAAAATTGTGAAATAATCATTTCAAAATTCTTCTTAAATTCTTATATTAGTTATTATGTTTTTTAAAAATAAAAAGTGACCACTTGTGATCGATTTTTGATTAAAAATATTATAAAAAAATACTTTTGAAAAAGCGGCCACAAGTGGTCGATTTTTATTAAAAATAAATTAAAAATATTATGCAAAAAGCAAAATAAAAAAAAGAAATTATTTACAAAAAGTGACCACTTATGGTCGATTTTTAATTAAAAAATTTAAAAAGAAAATAATAAAAAAAATGATCGCAAGTTGTCAATTTTTATTAAAAAATAAATTAAAAATATACCACTTGTAGTCGTTCTTTGATTAAAAAAATATTTACAAAAAGCGACCACTTGTGATCTTTTTTTTTTAAAAAAAAATAAAAATAAAAATATCACGCAAAAAGCGACCACTTGTGATCTTTTTCTGATTACAAAATATGAAAAATAAAATATTTACAAAAAGCGTCCACAATAGTCAGTTTTCATTAAAAAAAATCTAAAATTTTTTTTTTTTGAAAAACCAACCACAAGTGGTCAATTTTCGTTAAAAAAAGTAAATTAAAAATATTATGTAAAAAGCGATCACTTGTGGTCGCTTTATGATTAAAAAATATAAACAAAAATATTTACGAAAAGCAACCACAAGTGGTCGATTTTCATTAAAAAATTAAGAAAGAAAATATTTTGAAAAAGCAACCACAATTGGTCGATTTTCTTAAAAAATAAATTAAAAATATCATGCAAAAAGAGATCACTTGTGGTCACTTTTTTGTTAAAAAAAAAGGAAAAAATTTATTTTTTTTCAAAAAGCGACCACAAGCGGTCGATTTTCATAAAATTTTTTGAAAATAAATATTTAAAAAAAAGATCATAAGTGATCGATTTTCTTTAAAAAATAAATTAAAAATATTATGGTTTATTAAAAAATATTTCAATTATTATATGTAAAACTAAAGATATTTTTGATTAATATATTTTGATTATTTATATAATAAAATAGAAATTAATTAATATTTAAAATTTTTAAAAAAACTATATTAAAAAATAAGCTAATAAGCATATTAAATAAAATAAATAAATAACATTAAATATAATTTTTATTTTTTACTTATGTTTTAATAAAATAAATATATTTTTTATCGTGTATATATATATACACACACGCGTGCGTATATCTTGTGTCGTATTTACGTAGTATTCAAAAGCTAACTGAATGTATACAATTATATTAAATACATTGATATCATACGGTCAAGGTAATTATATGTATATATGTGTGTGTCTATATATATATATATCATGCAGTGATTGATGTATAGAGTAGTTAAAAACTAACTGAATATCTCTAAACATATTGAATAGTATGTTAATATCATACGGACACGGTATTAATCATATATTGTCTAAGTTATAATAATATATATAATTTCTAATTCATCAGAGTATAGATATACGTTGTGTATGCGGTAATTACATACGCATGTATATGTGATGTATATAGTATGTATTTAGAACTTAATTGTCGATAGTAAGTGTGTGGTTGTATATATCTCTGTGTGTGTATCTCATTAGTTAGTAAAAAACTAACTAAATGTATCCACTTATATATTTAATGCACTGATATCATACAATCGATCTATCGAGGTTATAATATTCTATTGAAGTTATAATAACATAAGATAAACTAATCGATAATTCATCTAAGTAAATATGAAATACGTTATATTACAATGTAATATACACTTGTATTTGATGTATATAGCACATATTAGAATCTGATAGTCGATAGAGTTGTGTGTGTATATATAGATATATATAGTATATATTATGTAGTGATGTACGTGGTACGTAGTCAAAAGCTTACATTTATATATATATATGTATGTATATCTCATGTGTAGTAAGGTACGTAGTATGTAGTTAAAATTAAAGCTAAGTAAATGTATCCATCTATATATTGAATATGCTCTTATCATACGATCGATCGACCTAGGTAATAATATATTGTTGAAGGTATAATAACGTAAGATAAACTAACCGATAATTCATTTGAGTATATGTGAATTATGTTGTATTAGTAGTAATATACTAGTGTATATGATGTATATAGTACGTATTTAGAAGCTGATAGTCAATCGAATATATGTATATATACGTATATCTCGTGTAGTGAATCTCGTGTAGTGATGTACGCAATAATTAAAACCTAGATAATTGAATCTATATATCAAAGTATTTTGAATAATACGTTGTTGATATCATACTATTGAGAAAATATACTACTCGTGTAAATGTAGACAAGGGTATATTGTTAAAGTTGTAATAACGTAAGCTAATTAACCAATAATTCATTTGATTAATATGCACAATTCATTTGATTAATATGTTGTATTACAAGGTATATAATATCGTATTTAAAAGCTAATTAGTCAAAAATTCATTCTAATTTATGAAATGCATTGATATTATTATACAAGAACAACATACTCAGTATATTCCCACCAAGTGAGATCTGGAGAGAGTAAGTATACACCGTCCATACCACTACCTCAAAGATAGAGAGGTTGTTTTTGATAGATTCCCGACTCAACATAAAGCAATCTAAGATAAGGAATTGTAATAGAACAAGATACAATTGAAATTAACATATTCAATAATACCAAAAGCAAGTTACTCCAAGTAAACACCGAAACATACAACACCCTAATTGTAATGCCCCGCAAAATCCTCTTCCAGTCTGAGCCTTAGAATGTATTTGGTAAAGCAAAAAATTTGAGTCAAAATGTTTTAGAAATATCCTCCCAAGTATGAAATACTTTGAATTTAATTTGATCTTGAATTAAGATAATAGAGTTCCCCTAACTCATGGACGAGTTGAAAGCTTTCCTATCGTTCAAGTTTTAGTGACCGTCAAAATTTGGGTCAACTTCAATCGACCATAACTCCTTGTATATATAGAATTAGAGGACCTACTATATATCAAATGAAATCTCTTTTAATTATCTTTCCAACGATACCAATTTTGCCCAAAACCAATATCGGAGCAAAGAGTTATGCTTATTTTACTCCAGCGTGTCAGCCTGGAAAATCCGTGACGACCTTTTGTGACGACTTGTAACAAGCTTGACGGCCCGTCACAAAATGTCATCACCTTAAGGCAAAAAGTCACAAAATCTACTCTTTTTGTGACGACAATTCGTGACGGCCCGTCACGGGCCTGACGTCTTGTCACGGATGTCGTCAATAATATTTTTTTAGCAATTTTAGAACGTTTTTGCAAGGGTATTATTTTGGTCCTTTTTCACCTTTTGGAAGCCTCTATAAATATGGAAAACCTCTTTCAAAACCCTAATTTCATCATTTTTCTCTTTCAAATTCTCTCAAGTGAAAATAACTAGGGTTTCATCAAGAACCCTAATCTTCCAAAAATTCATCCATAAATTCTTCAAGATTTCTTCAAGAATTAAGTTCCTCATAGTGTGGGCTTCGAGAATCATTTATTAAAAGTGCGGATAGAGTCTCAAGCATTAGCATTCATCCAATTTCAAAGATTAAGGTATGTAGATGTTGATCCTTGGGTCCATTTTATCCAAGAAGCTCAAGAACCCTTTTTAAAACTAAAAGATTTTTATGTTTACGAGTTGTTAATAATTTATATGAGTTTAAATTGATGTTTAATGTGTTATCGAGTTCTGATTTATGTTTGCCTACAAAATTTATGAGCTTTGACCCTAGTATGTGGAATTAATGTGATGTTTGTGATAGACCTTCTTGAAGTTATTTTCTATGTGATGTGTTCATAACTTTTGGGTGTAGAAATAGTTGAATAAGTGAAGCATGTCCCCCATAGGTTTGATAAAGAGATTAGGTGAAGCATAAAGGTCATTATAGTATGTTGAATAGGAAACCCAAATTGTGAGTTAGTTTGTGCTTAGTGTTTGATAAAACGCCCAAGTGAATGAATTATTCCATGGTAGTAGGAAATTCCCAAATAAGTGTGAACCCGTGCATGCCTAGTATTTTTTTGAAGGACCTTAGTGAACAAGTGTAGAGGTGATAGTAGTAAATTCCCCAATTATGCGCTCTTGATATATGTTAAGCTTTTAATATATGCCAAGTGGTTAGCAAGTAGGTTTGACGTGATAGTATAAAGTTTCCCCAAGCTATGTGATATCCAAACACGTGTCAAGTTTGATATAGGTCTGAAATAGCTGAGGTAAAACCTTGTTGAATGGAGTATGATTTAGTAGCATGTTACCCCTACGTTACTATATGATTATGATTCCAAGATGCCTGATGTGACCTCTCGGTGACTGTGAAAATGCTTTAATGATTATGATGATACTTTAATGATTATGAGATGTTTTAATGATTGTGATTAGACATGAATGATTGTGATGATAAACGAATGCTTGTGATGATGAATGAATGATTATGCTATCGAGTCCTGGGGGTATTTATACCCAACAATAGAGCTGTTGTCTAGAGCCCGTGTTAGTTTCTCGATAATTCCAGTCGAGCCATGATTCTCAAAACTCAGTGAATTATAGAACTCTGTATCCTCAAGCAAGTACAGAACTTAAGAAAGCTCAGTAATCTCAATTATCTCTGTAATCTCTATATCGCTGGTAATCTAGCCTCAGTCCTGTAATCAGATCAGATCTAATAGTATTCAAGTGATGCAATTCTAATCTTAGAAGCGATTCGAGTAATCTATTCAAGCTCTGTACCATCAGTCATATAACATGATTCGATATCTTTTCCGTCAGATACGGAACTAAGTAATCTCAGCGTAACTCAGTCAGATCTTTTGAGAAACATGATCAGTATCAGATTCAGCTCAGTCTAAGTTCAGTCTAAGAATCAGATCAGTGTCTTTCAGTTGGGAGTAGGATTCATCACCGAGCGAACCCAGGGATGGAAACTCACTTTCTAGTAGAGGTTGTGATTCTTAGAAGCAATCCTTGCATTCCAGAACTATGTAGCCAGCACAGAAAAATGAGTCACCTGTCAAGCAAGCTTGACATCTTATTGATGGTCACCGCCAGAGAGCCTGACCCTAGAGAAAAGATAATGTCTTACCCGTGGCACGGTATTGGCACCCTCCCAATCGAGGGTTGAGGTTAGACCCCACCTGTGGTAGGTTGGGGCATGTCGGTTAGATGACTACTTCCCACAGTTTTAGTTTTAGATTTAGTCTCAGTTTCAGAATTAATCTTCAGAAAACAGGACTGTGTGGTACAATCATTTATCTTAGTGAGGAACTCAGATAGTTCCATTGATTTATGGACCATCCCGTCAGATAGGCTTGGTCTTATATACAGTTGTTTCATATCATATTCAGAGATATGCTGCCAGAAGGCTTGATCACAGTATCAAATTTTTATTGAATATTTTTGTCGTCATATTCAGATATAATCATATTTCTTATCATTGATAAAGCTTCCAAAGTAATCTGTTAGAAAAGTTGATCTCTAATTCTGTCAGTCAAAAATAGTAAGCTCAGAGTTCAGTCCTTGATGTAAGTACATCCAGATCCTCAGTTATCAGTATCAGATAAGTCAGTGATTCAGTATCTCAGTTTTAGTAATGAGTTCAGTCTGCAGTAAGGTGGTATTCGAGTTTTAGTATCTAGAGTTGCGGTGATTGTGTTCATATTTTGTGCATTCATGTATATGTTCTCATGCGGCATCTTCATGATTATTCAGTTTAGATATTGTGCGTTCATGAGCCTTTGCATTAGCCTACCTTGTCTACATACGCGGTACACTCCTGTACTGACGCATTTGCGCTATGGTATTTTATTTGACACCATAGGTTCAGAGGCACAGTATCCAGAGTATCCTCAACAGTTCAGTCCCAGTCAGCAACAGTAGCAGTGAGTCCTCTTCTTTCGAGGAAGAATCTCAGTTTACTATTATTGCTTTAGACTTTGTTTATTTTCAGTTGACGAAGTTAGTTAGGGACCTGTCCCATCAACTCTACAGTTCAGACAATTTAGAGGGTTTTCAGACGGATGTATTAGTATTCAGTTTTTTGTAGTATGAGTATTCATAAATGTGTTGAACCTTATGGCTAGTTTCCATATTTATTTCAGATATTATGCAGTTTACAGGTACAAATATCAATAAGGGATTAGCTTGTGGTCCTTCAGGGTCATAAGAACCGTGTGACATCTCGGGATAGGATCTCGGGGTGTTACACTAACTCAGACTAACTTTCTACCCTAATTCGCCTCCTCCACAACTTCCTATCTAGGGTCATGTCCTCGGTAAGCTGAAGTTGCTCTATGTCATGTTTAATCACCTCCTTCCAGTATTTATTCGGTCTACCTCTACCTAGCTTGAAACCATCCCTAGCCAACCTCTCACACCTCCGTACTGGGGCATCCGTGCTCATCCGCAGCATATGATCGCACCATCTCAACCTCGCTTTCCTCATCTTGTCCTTCACCGAAGCCACTCCCACCTTATCCCAAATAACCTCATTTGTAATCATATCTTTTCTAGTACACCCACATATCCACCGAAGCATTCTCATCTCTGCCACCTTCATCTTCTGGATGTAGGTCTTCTTAACAGGCCAACACTCTGCCCCATACAACAAAATCGGTCTAACCACCACTCTGTAGAACTTGCCTTTAAGTTTGGGAGGTACTTTTTTGTCATACAAGATACTGAAGGCGAGCCTTCATTTCATCCATCCTACCCCGATCTGATGAGTGACATCCTCGTCAATCTCTCCATTATCTTGAATCATCAACCCCAGATACTTAAAACTATCTCTCCCACTGATAGAATGGGTGTCAAGTTTAACAGACTCATGAGACACCTTGCTAAACTTACACTCAAATATTTCGTCTTGGACCTACTCAACTTAAACCCTTTAGACTCAAAAGTTTTCCTCCAAACCTCCAACTTAACATTAACTCCACTACGAGTCTCGTCAATCAAGACTACATTATCCACAAAAATCAAATAATAAGGCACCTCATCCTGAATATGCCACATCAAAACATCTATCACCAAGGCAAAAAGAAAAAGACTAAGTGTCGATCCTTGATGTAACCCCATTAAGACGGGAAAGTGCTTCGAGTCCCCTCCCCCAGCCCTAACCCGAGTCTTGGCTCCGTCATACATATCCTTAATCGCCCTAACATATACTATAGGTACACCTCTAGCCTCCAAACACCTCCAAAGAATCTCTCTGGGAACTCTATCATAGGCCTTCTCTAAGTGTGATGTGATGATGTTACTCGTGTTAATGAGATGATAAAATAACTAATTATTTAATTTATACAACATTGCATTAAATTATTTGGATGTTATTATAAATATTATATAATTTATTAAAATTTTAATTTTTTTAATAAAGGCCAACCACAAGTGATCGTTTTTCGAATAATTTTTTTTTTTAAAAATAAACCGACCACTTATGACCAGTTTTTTAAAAAAATTTGTAATACTCGACCATGAACCGACCCAACCTATCTTAATTGCCCCTTTTACCTTCTAATTACCTTAGCATTTAATTTTACACTTCAAGTGAGAAATAACCCTAGTCAGCGACTTCAATTCCCACTTAAAGCTTAGACGGACAAAATCTTACCTCAGCTCATCTCAACGACGACACTCAACCTTGCTCAACAATAGAAATAAGCTCCGTCATTTCATACTCCAGAAGAAAGCAACCTCAACCTTGCCAAAATGTTGATGGCTTGTAGCAGTACTTCTTCTCAACTCCGATGGAAAGTAGTCCTCACTTTGATTTGGTTCACATATACTTTGATTGGTTTCTCTCACTTTGATAACTACGTTGAGTTTCGAATCACTTTGAATTTTTGCAAGTTTACTCTTTTATTTCTTATCATTGACTTATATAAAGAGTTTTTAAATTTGGGTAATAAGTTAAAATGTATGTTATTGTCCATTTTTGTCTGCATAAAAAGCAGAGGAGAAGAGGGAGTAATGTGTTGGTAAATGGGGTACAAAGCTGATTTTCAATGTAAAAGTAAATGATTTATGTTTATCATTCAATTGTCTAAATGGAATACAAAGTTGGTTTTGTTGTTCCTTAAATTGGTGAAGTGATCTTGGTCTCAAGAGCAAATCATTACACTTCAATGCTCCAAATTTGTTAAGTTAAATTTTTTTTCTAAAAAGAAGTTACTCACGTTTATATATTTTTATTTGTTTACTATATTAAAAGTAATAAATAAATAAAAATTTCATTTATTGAAAATAATTATCCTTAACAACTATTCTTAACTTTGTTAAGGATATTTGTCGCAACTAATTTGCTTGGGGCTCTATGAAAGGTTACCTGCGTTTCTTGTAAACCCCAAGTTGATTTTGTGAGATTATGGAGATCTCGTTCTATTGATCTATTGAATAGGTTGTCTAATTTTTAAATTCAAATAGTTAATTAGATATTGTCAATATTACAGATATTTTGATCGAACCTGAATTTGAAAAAAGAATTGCTTTTCAATTTTTTGGTAACCGCTTGTCTTTTTGTCTTCAACTTAGGTCAAACCAAGATAAGTTGATTTCTCTCTATTTTCTTATAGTGAAGTCTTTAAATATAGTGTTAAGGTGAGATTGTTTATTGTAGAAGGCTTTGAAAGTCATAAGTTTTTGAATGATTATATGGTGTGAGAAGAACATGCGACACCTCTACTTTATTTGTTTTATTAAATTTGTTGAATTATTTGACTTATGCTATAAATTAAAATTCAATAATTTTATTTTGAAATGTGATTCCGATTGTGACAATTACTTGGTGCGAGAGGGACATGTGACGCCTCTACTTATTTGGTTTATTAAATTGTTTGACTTATAGCATCAATGAAAGTTTAATAATTTTATTTTGAATTGTGATGTTGATAATGTAAAATATGAATTAGTTACTCGAAAGTGGTTAAGTATAGTGTTTGAAATGTGAATAAGTTATCTTAAAATGTGAACTTATGTTTTGAAAATGATTATATGTAGTTACTTGAGAATGTGAACTTGCATTTTGAAAATGGTTAAGTGTAGTCACTTTAAATGATGAACTAGTGACTTGGAAATGCTTAAGTATGGTATTTTCAAATGTGAATTAGTTACTTAAAATGGTTAAGAATAGTGTTATGAAATGTGAATTAGTTACTTGAAAATGGTTATGTGTAGTTACTTGAAAAGTGAATTAGTGACTTGAAAATAATTTAGTGTTGTCACTTAAAATATGAATTCATGACTTGAAAACCGTTAAGTGTATTGACTTGAATTATGAATTAGAGACTTGAAAATAATTAAATGTAGTCACTTGAAATATCAAAATAGTGACTTGAAAATAGTTAAGTGTAGTCACTAGAAATGTGAATTAATGACATGAAAATGATTAAGTATGGTGTTTTCAAATTTGAATTAGTTACTTGAAAATGATTAAGAATAATGTTTTAAAATGTGAATTAGTTACTTTAAAATGGTTATGTGTAGTCACTTGAAAAGTGAATTAGAGACTTGAAAATGGTTAAGTGTAGTTACTTGAAAGGTGAACTTGTGCTTTGAAATATTTATGTGTAGTCACTCGAAATGTGAATTAGTAAATTGAAAATAGTTTAGCGTTGTCACTTAAAATGTGAATTCATGACTTGAAAATGGTTAAGTGTATTGAGTTGATTTATGAACTACAGACTTGAAAATGCTTAAGTGTATTGACTCGAATTATGAATTAGAGACTTGAAAATGATTAAATGTAGTCACTTGAAATATTGAAATAGTGACTTGAAAATAGTTAAGTGTAGTCACTAGAAATGTGAATTAGTGACTTGAAAATGGTTAAGTATGATGTTTTCAAATTTGAATTAGTTACTTGAAAATGATTAAGAATTGTGTTTTGAAATGTGAATGAGTTACTTCAAAATGGTTATGTGTAGTTACTTAAAAAGTGAATTAGAGACTTGAAAACGGTTAAGTGTTGTTACTTGAAAGGTGAACTTGTATTTTAAAAAAAGTTAAGTCTAGTTTCTTGAAATGTGAATTAGTGACTTGAAAATGGTAGTGTTGTCACTAAAAATGTGAATTCATGACTTGAAAATGGTTAAGTATATTGACTTGAATTATGAATTAGAGACTTGAAAATGGTTAATTACAGTTAGTTGAAATATCGAAATAGTGACTTGAAAATGGTTAAGTAAAGACTTGAAATATGAATTAGTTACTTGAAAATAGTTAAGTATGGTGTTTTCAAATGCGAATTAGTTACTTGAAAATGGTTAAGATTAGTGCTTTGAAATGTGTATCGGTGACTTGAAAATGATTAATTGTAATTAATTGAAATGTGAATTAGTTACTTTAAAATGTGAATTTGTGTTTTGAAAATGATCAAGTTTAGTAACTTGAGAATATGAAGTAGTTACTTGAAAATGGTTAAGTGTAGTTACTTGAAATATTGAAATAGTGACTTGAAAATGGTTAAGTACAGTCACTTAAAATGTGAGTTAGTGACTTAAAAATGGTTAAGTATGGTGTTTTCAATGTGAATTTTACTTGAAAATTGTTAAGATTAGTGTTTTGAAATTTGAATAGTGACTTGAAAATGGTTAAGTGTAGTTACTTGAAAAGTGAATTAGAGACCTAAAAATATTTAAGTGTGGACACTTGAAATGTACACTAGTGACTTGAAAATGATCAAGTGTAGTCACTTGAAATGTGAATTAGTGACTTAAAAATGGTTTAGTGTAGTCGCTTGAAATGTGCATTAGTGACTTGAAAATGGTTAAGTGTTGACTTGAAATATCAATTAGTTATTTGAAAATGATTAAGTGTAGTTATTTGAAATATGAATTAGTTACTTTAAAATGTGAACTTCTGTTTTGAAAATGATAAGTTTAGTAACATGAGAATATGAACTAGTTACTTGAAAATGGTTAAGTGTAATCACTTGAAAAGTGAATTTGTGACTTAAAAATGGTTAAGTGTAGTCTCTTGAAAAGTGAATCAGAGACTTGAAAATGGTTAAGTATGGTGTTTTCAAATGTGAATTTGTGACTTGAAAATGGTCTAGTGTAGTCACTTGAAATGTGAATCAATGACTTGAAAATGATTAAGTATAGTTACTTGAAATGTGAATTTGTTATTTAAAAATGGTTAAGTGTAGTCACTTGAAATGTATACTAGTGACTTGAAAATGATCAAGTGTAGTCACTTGAAATGTGAATTAGTGGCTTGAAAATGATTTAGTGTTGTTACTTAAAATGTGAATTCGTGGGTTGAAAATGATTAAGTGTATTGACTTGAATTATGAATTAGAGACTTGAAAATGGTTAAATGTAGTTACTTGAAAATGGTTAAGTATAGTCACTTGAAATGTAAATTAGTGACTTGAAAATGGTTAGGTATAGTATTTTGAGATTTTAATTAGTTACTTTAAAATGTGAACTTGTATTTTGAAAATGATTAAGTTTAGTAACTTGAGAGTATGGACTAGTTGCTTGAAAATGGTTGGGTAGTCACTTGAAATGTGTACTAGTGACTTGAACTAATTAAGATTGTGATTGATTGTGTAGATGAAACCGAATATAACTGGATATATCAATGAAATAGTGATAATAGAGTGGGCCTTAGGGAGGAATTTGTGGTAGGTGTCAATCGATTTATTGAACATATCAAGACACTTGATAATTGATCAATTTTTCAATTAATTCGCTGTCCTCATGTAAAATATGACTGTACAGGCATTCTAAAACAAGAAGTTGTAAAGGATCATCTTTATAGAAAGGGGTTTCACGAGGACTTTTTAAGATTGAATACTAGTCATGGAGAAGTTGGCAAAATAACTTTGTTGTTGGTGAAAGTAGTAGGTTTGCAGGGCATAATAACTATCAAGATACTAAGATGAAAGAAATGGCGCATGATGCTTTTTGGATGCAACAAGGGATCGAATTTAGGGAAAATGTCAAAGATATTCCCAATGTAGAAGTACGTCATTTTTATAAAGAATTGCATGTTGATAGTCATCCTTTGTTTGATGGGTGTTCGCACTCTCAATTATCTATTGTTGTTAGATTATTAAGTATCAAATCTGATTGGAATATTGCAAAAGGAAGAACAGACTCTATGATAGACCTTATTAAAAGAGTTAGTTGACCCTAATTTCGAGGTTCCTAATTCTTTCTATAAGGCAAAAAAAATGGTGTTAAAGTTAGGTCTCTCCTCGATTAGAATTGATTGTTGTAAAAATAGTTGCATGTTATACTTTAAGAAAGATGCTGAACTAGAGTCTTGTAAGTTTTATCAACACCCTCGCATAAGCATAGTATTCGTGAAAATAAAATTGCTATTAAGGAGATGCATTATTTACCTCTTATACTAGGATTGAAGAGGTTGTATGCATCAAACAGCTCAGCTCATCATATGAGATGACACAGTGAAAATAGAAGGCCCCCTGATGTTATGCGTTATCCATCTGATGGAGAGGCTTGGAAGCATTTTAATGCAACTTATTTAGATTTTGCAGCTGGGCCATGAAATATTCAGTTGTCTTTGTGTGTGGATGGTTTTTCACCTTTTTCTGTTGGTGCTACATCATATTTATGTTGGCCTATATTTACCATCCCCATAATTTTCCTTCCGAAGTGTTAATGACTGGTCTATATATATTTTTGAAATGTGTTGTTTTTGGCCCACGTAATCCAAAAAATGGGATAGATTTTTACTTGCAACCTTTGATTGATGAGCTATATTTGTTATGGCATGAGGGAGTTGAAAATTGGGACATTTCATTTAAACAGAATTTCAATCTGTGTGCCTATCTAATGTGGACTATTAATGATTTTCTTGCTGATGGAATGTTGTCTGGATGGATGACAGCTGAAAAGTTAGCTTGTCCATACTGCATAGAAAATACTAAATCTTTTACATTGAAATATGATAGGAAAAATTCATGGTTTTGTTGTCACTGATGTGGTATAGAAATATAGCACTTTCGACGCTTAAAACTATGAAAATATGCAAGTTTCTTAGGTTGTTTTGTTAGTATGATACATTTTGAGTATGTTTTGCAGGAAACTAGGTTTTGAATGCTAAGTTCATGAAAAATGAAAAAAGATATTTTTGGCCACTTATGTGATCAATTATGAGTGTTCGTGACACTTTTCAAATTATTCATAACCAAAGCATGTGCGGGAATTGAAGAAGGGCTAAAAAACTACCGATACTTACCTATATACACATTTGTACTGCATGTAGAACATGTGGACCACATGTAGGCAAAGTATGTGTCAGAAATCCAAAATCCTGAGACCAAACCTACAAAAAAATTTGGCCTGAGCAAATGAGGTGGCCACATGCGTCTAGCCTCAGGCCGCATGTACCACATACGCCCAAGGCCAGGCCGTATGTTGAGACCACATGTAGCCACCGACCCCTTTTTCTCCTTTTTTATTCAGGCTTTGGTTTTAGGGTTTTCTCATGTACTATAACTACCCCTTATGTGTTTTTTAGCAGAGGTTACGCACTATTGATACTTACAAATATATTTTGATTCTGAGATACGATTTTAGTCTTGGAATTCTCTTATATTGATTTTGGTTGATTACTTCAGTTACGATTTTGGATTTTTACTTGTGATTATTGTGATTTCATCTGATGCTTTCAATCATGAATGTTTTTGATTACTTCTCAAGCATGAGCGACTAAAAATCCTTAGCTAAGGTTGTGGAAACCCTGATAAATTGACGAAGTGGGAAAAGTGCTATTGTTGTTTTGAACCAATACTCATGCATGCACTGTATTATCTTCACTTTAATAGTTATCTTAGTGGCTGCAAACGTTAGGATCCCGCCTAGATTATTGCTACTTACTCCAAAAGAGGAGTACTGACTAGGAGAAGATAATTACAATAGTAATTTGGAGTTTAACTGTCAATCCATGCTACTAGGTATTATCTAAGTAAGATGGATAGATTTTATCTAATAACTAGAGACTCAAAAGATAATAGTTAATTGGGATCAAAATAAGGGTTAGTAAGGTGACATCTTGAGACTCAAAAGGTAAAAGGTGAAATCCTTTTACTCATCCAAAAGAATGTAGAAGGTAAGTAACTTATCGATTCTGCATACAAGGTATTGAGTCGGTTCAATAAAGCACGTAATCCTATGAAGTTGAGAAGCCAGGGGGAACACAATCCTAGTGTTCACCTACGACTGATTGTGAAAATAGCTAGTGATGTCAAGATGTCACCTCAACATTTCATCCTTCGATATTGCTACTCAGAACCCCCATTTACCTTTCCAGTTCTTCCCATGTAATTCCAGGTATTCCCTAACCTTTTTGGGGTTACTATATTTGGCAGCGACTGTATCATCTTTAGAGTGGAGGTGTACCTTGGGCATCACCAATCACCGTTTTTTCCTTCCATATAATCATGAGTTTAGGAGACTCAAGAATGTATTTAGAAAGAATAGAACTGAACTTGATGGTCCACCTCCAAGATTAACTGGTCATGACATTTGCAGAGAGTTCAAGATTTTCCAAAAGTTAGAGAGGAACCATTGTATAGATTTGATGGGTATGACATTTCACATAATTGGACTATGCAAAGAATATTTTGAGAGTTAGAATATTAGACAAATAATTTACTTAGACATAATATTGATGTCATGCATACTGAAAAAAACAATTTTGATAACTTGTTCAACACGGTTATGAATGTCACTATCAAGACAAAGGACAATCCTAAGGTTAGACTTGATTTACCAGAATATTGCAAGCACAGGGAATTACACTTGCAGAAGGGGCGCTATTGCAATTTGCTTAAGCCCAAGGCTAGTTATACATTCAAGTTGGGACAAAAGCGAAAAATATGTTAGTGGATCTAAATTTTAAAGATGCCTGGTGGATATGCCTCAAATTTGGGAAAGAGGGTTGATATGGTACAAGTAATCTTACATGGAATTACAAGCCATGATTATCATATTTTCATGAAATAATTACTTCCGATTGCTTTTATTGATTTGTCTAAAAGCTTATGAAAATTGATAGCAAAGATTAGTTTGTTCTTCAAAGACTTATGTTCCACCACATTAAAAGAAGAAAATCTTGCTCTAATGAAAGATAATATTGTTGTTACCACCAATAAGTTGGAGATGATTTTTCACCTGGTTTATTTGATGTGATAGAACATCTTCCCATTCACCTTATCCACGAAGCCCGGCTAGGTGGTCCAATTCAAACTAGGTAGATGTATCCAGGTGAGCGGTAAATAATTTCAACACATTTAATTTATTAATTAATTCTTCAAGTACATATCTATTTTTATATAGTAAACACACAATCTTAAAATTATACAGGACAAATGAAAAATTGAAAAGGAGTCCTAAAAATAAATATAGGGTGAAAGACTCTATAGTTGAAACATATCTTTCAAGAGAAGCATCCCAATTTTGTTCATACTACTTGGTGATCAAGTTGAGTGTTTAAGAAACAACCAAATCGACACTATAACGATAAGAATGAGGCATATTTGCAACCAATACCAATTTTTAATCAAGAAGGTAGTAGGGAAAAAAGAGCAATTTTGCCAAGTTAGTACCATGGAGTACCATGGAGCACAAATCAGCAACTTTGTATGTCTTGTTGAATTGCTCAAAAGTTGAGCCCTTTATAAAGTAAGGATATTAATATTTATATATCAGATTTAATTACTTATTTCAGTAAAAAAAACTAATTGTGTTTCACACGATGAATCTTCAGTTCATTTAAGACTTAATTCCACCAAAATCAAGTGTATGAATCCTTTGCAACATGGTATACATAACAGGTGTGTAAAAGTTTAATAATATTACAACAAAATTTAAGTGTTTGCACATTCTTCAACTAATACATACACACACACACATATATATATATATATATGTAGATATATATCATTCACCGAATGCGGCCATATATGATCAGTTCTTAAAGGATATTTCTTTGGGACTAGTTAAAGCTCATATAATGTATCGTTACACAGTATATAAGTTTAAACTTTCCATCAAAGAACACTCCAAAACATGGAAAACAAACAATAATGGTATCTGGGTTAAGGGTGATGATGATTTTGATCACTTTGACATCATACAAGAAATCTTAGAAATAGAGTATGCTGGTTGGCTAATAAAAAAATAGTACGCTTTTGGTGTAAGTGGTTTGATCCAAGCACAAGAGGAACAAGAGTACTTAAGGAGCATAACATCATTAAAGTTAAGCACAGTAGGATGTATCCTATTTGCGATCTTTTTTATTCTCGCACAAAATATTAAAAAAGTGTATTATGCTCCTTATCCGTTGCACAGGAATAAGTCTGATTGGTGGGCTATAATCAAAATGAAGCCTATAGGGTGGGTGAAAGTTTAAAATATGTTGGAGACTGTATATCAAAATGAAATACAAATTGATCACTAGTTAGTGGACACTGCTTTAGTGGACAGATTGAACCACTCGAAAAATATTTTCGAAGAAGTTAATATTGCATAATAAGAGGCTGAATAGGTAAAAGACAAGAAAACTTTTGAGGAGGGTGAACGGCTTAGTGGATAATCTTCGGGAGTGGAGGATTAGTTTTTGTAGATTGTATTTGCTATTTATTGATGTCTTTATGCTTTGTACTACTTATATTTTATGTTCTTGTTTAAGATTGATATGTAATATCCTGAGTAAGATTACTGAAAATGAATCAAAGTTTTTTACCTATTGAAACTTTGCGTTAAATTTAAGTTTCATATTTTGATCATGTGAATCAAAGTCTTTTACCTATATGAACATGTACTTTGAAAATGATTAAGTGTAGCAACTTGAAATTGTGAAGTAATAACTTGAAAATGGTTAAGTATATTAACTTGAAATATGAATTAGGAACTTGAATATGATTAATTCTAATTACTTGAAATATTCATTAGTGACTTGAAAATATGAACTTGAAGTTTGAAAATGGTTAAGTATAATGACTTGAAATGTGAATTACTGACTTGAAAATGGCTAAAGACAGCTACTTGAAATGTGAATGAGTGACTTGAAAATGACTATGTGTAGTGACTTGAAAATGTGAACTTGTGCTTTGAAAATGATTAAGTATCGTGACTTTAAATATGAACTAGTGACTTGAAAATGGTTTAGTGTATTCACTTCAAATATTGAAATAGTGACTTAAAAAAGGTTGAGCATAGTTACTTGAAATGTTAATTGGTGACTTGAAAAAATAGCTAAGGATAGTGACTTGAAATGTGAATTAGTGACTTGAAAATGGCTAAGTTACATGAAATGTGAATTAGTGACTTGAGAATGATTAAGTCTAGTTACTTCAAATGTTAATTAGTGACTTAAGAATGTGAACTTGTGTTTTGAAAATGATTGAGTGTAGTTGTTTGAAATGTTCATTAGTGAACTGAAAATGTGAACTTCTGTTTTGAAAATGATTAATGATAGTGACTTGAAGTATGAATCAGCGACCTGAAAATGGCTAAGGATAGTGACTTAAAATGTGAATTAGTGACTTGAAAATAGTTGTGTAGTGACTTGATAATGTGAACTTACATTTTAAAAATAGTTAAGTGTAGTCACTTGAAAATGTGAATCAGTGACTTGAAAGTGGTTAAGTGGAATAACTTCAAATATGAACAAGTCACTTGAAAATGGTGAAGTCTAGCCACTTGAAATATTGAAGTAGTGACACGAAATGTGAATTGGTGAGTGTAGTTTCTTGGAATGTGTAATAGTGACTTGAAAATAGTTATGGGTAGTGACTTGAGAATGTGAACTTGTGTTTTGAAAATGATTAAGTGTATTGACTTGAAATATAAAATAGGGACTTAAGAATGGTTCACTGTAGTTACTTGAAATGTATACTAATGACTTGAAATGGTCAAGTGTAGTGACTTAAAAATGGATATGTATAGTGATTTGAGAATATGAACTTGTCTTTTAAAAATGCGTAAGTGTAGTAACTTGAAAATGTGAACTTTTGTTTTGAAAATGATTAAGTGTAGTGAACTAGTCACTTGAAAATGATTAAGTATAGTCACTTGAAATGTGTACTAGTGACTTGAAAATGGTTAAGTTTAGTTATTTGAAATGTTGATTAGTGACTTGAAAATGTGAACTTGAGTTTTGAAAATGGGTAAGATACACAGTGACTTGAAATGTGAATTAGGAATTTGAAAATGTTAAGTAGTTATTTGAAATATAAATTAGTTATTTGAAAATGGTTCTGTAGTCACTTGAAATGTGTAGTAGTGACTTGAAAATGTTCAAATGTAATCACTTGAATTGTGAATTAGTGACTTGAAAATGATTTAGTGTTGTCACTTAAAATGTGAATTCATGACTTGAAAATGAATGTATGTTCTTTTTATAACAAATCTTCCTTTTCTATAAGATTCTAAAAAGGTCATTTTATTATATTCATATTGTAAGGACTAACTATTTTTTAACTTCAAATAATTTACATGGTAGATAATGATGACAAAGGTAAGAAAAAAGTTTATCCTACTACAAAAAAAGAAAAAACTACCTCCACCTTATAAACGACCGACATGGATTCATATATCTGAGGGCCGGTCTAATGACGTGCCAGCACGACCCTCTTATTCTAGGTTGTTGCATCATTCAGTTAGTGCTCCTATACATCGTGGTCCATTTCATGGCTCTATAGAAACTTAGTCTGCGTCCATCGCCAAGCCACTACCATTACAATACTACCAGATGATCAATGACACTTACAGTCATCTACCGTTGTCTGCCCTTCCATCTGCTAATAGTCATCCACGTACTCATAGTGATTCTGCTACACTTATTAGGTTGACTGATCTTCATCTTAGAGTAACACAAACCAATGATTTAGATACACCTACGCCAATACATACAGGATCACTTGCTCTGCAACAAAAATAGAGAGATGCTAGTCGGAGGGAGTACGTTATTCCATATGGTGTAGGGTATAATTTATAAATGTAACAACACTATTTATTTTTCATTTACTATATTATTATGCTTTATGATATTAATGTTTGATCTTGTATTATAGGTTTATGTTCGATGGTCGAATCGCAAAAATTATGGGTAAATACATTCGTTGCAACTTCGGAGGTAATTTTTGTTTTTTTGGGAAATGGACGTTACCCGGGGCTCTTACCTCCCGTGGCGTTCAGGGGTTGATCCGCACACCCCCAAGTCTTATCATAAATGAAATAAAAAGAAATACAAAGAGGGGGACATATACCTAACCTCCGATCCTATAATGGTTCAAAGTCGACTAGCCTACTAAAGCCGGTCAACTCATCCCCGATACTAGAAATGGAACCTAGATCGAAGCACCTAGAAGAGAAGACTCCTCTTAGTACAATCTAATCTAGGAAAACATAAATAAGGGATACTCTCCCCTTACAAAGTAAGAAGAAAATCAAAACAAAATTAAGCCACTTCATAAAAGCTATAAACTAAAGAGAATAACTTAGATGAAGCAGATGAGGTGAGATAAATGAAATAGATGATACCAAGAGCAATAAATTCCAAATTCATATATGGTGGTTTTTTGATGCGTTTCAACATCCTTCTTCGAAAATTGGACATACCAATTTTGTCAAGAGTGAAGAATCCTCTAGTCTCCTGAGGAAGATGGTGAAAGCTATAATAATACTGAGTAAAATCCACCTCACGGCTATGCTTAGATAGAGAATCTTCCAAAAAATTAGACTCTCTGTATACATGAACACATCTAAAACAATCAAGTATCCTAGAGAGGTGTTGAAGCCCCTCAATGTCCTACAAATGCTCCATGGTGGTGTAATATCACGTTTGAGTCACTTGACTAGAAGTTCTGAATCCTCTTCTAATATAACTCTACTATATCCATGTTGTATACACCAAGTGATGCCAATAATATCCACCTGAACCTCCACTTGGTTATTAGAACCAACTCCCAGAGGTGCCGTAAAAGCAAAAATCAGCTTGCTTTCACTATCTCTCAGAATATCCCCTGCTCTAATTTTTTCGGGATTTTCCAAAGCACTTCCATCCGTGTTCAGCTTTACCATTGTGTGATACGGATTGTTCCATAACTTTCATCTCATGTTGGTATTTCTCAATAAAAATAACAAGATCACTCTAATTATTCGGCCAAAAAATATATGGATAAACAGTCATCAATAACATATGAAACTACTTAATAATGGAGAATTTAACTCTATTAGTACTAGATTTCTTCTTCCCATACTTGCTAGCACACCTGTTTTTCCACATATTCCAACAAACAAAAATAGGAGTTGCTTGAAGAACGAGTTTGTGAACCTCATTATCATATTTATGAATTCACCACTTCATCAATAAATTCCTCAAAGGAGTGGTATCATGCTAAATGCCCTAAAAAGCTAAAAAAATACCTCTAAAATGTGTAGTAAAATTACCGGTAACCAAAATATTCTCAACCGTATCAAAACCCGGCCTATAGCAACAAGAACAAGCTACCGGTTCATGCCCAAAAGTAACAATTTTGTCATTAGTTGGTAGCTTACACCTTAAAGCTCTCCACAAAAGAAAAGATGTCTTGAATGGAATATGTTTATGCCAAATGAGAGAATCTGACCAGCTGGTGCTTTTCTTCTCCCTAACCAAAATCCATGCCGAAGAACAAGAGAAGATACCACTAGACTTCAGCTTCCAAATGGCCCAATCAGCTACACCTTCTTGATATGTGAACACCGTATTGAGAATTTTATGAACAAGAGAAGAAAGTGAATGTTGTCTAACCTTTTCTTCATTCCATAAACCATCAACAAGGAAGTCTAAAACCAGAGAATTATCAATCCTTGGTATGTATTTGTTGTGTAAAGCAATAGGCCCTACACCAAGCCAATCATCCCACCAAAAACTATAATTTCCACCCTTCAAGTACCATTGAATATAATTTTCAACTTTTCCTTTATTGATCATCATATGTTTTCAAGTAAGAGATTGATCTTTGACAATACTTCGCTCGTATAAAGTCACCCCAAAGATATTTCTTGGACCTAAAGGTCCACTATTGCCTATATTGCAAAGCTAAGCAAACATCATCAAGGTTCTTAACACCAATATCTCCTTCTTCGTATTGAAAACTAAGAGTTTCCCAAGAGTCCCAATGATACTTCTTCTTTTCCTTGGCCCGTCCCCAAAATAAATCTGCAATCAAGCTCTTAATCTTCTTAAGAGTAGTAGATGTAGGAGAAACCCCTGAAACAATATGAATCGGGAGAGATTGAAGAACCAATTTTATCAAAGTAGCTCTTCCTCCGTAATTCAACATCTTTGTTTGCCGATCTTTATTTTTGCAAACACCTTAGCCACCATTCTAGTGAAGTAAATGATTCTTTGATGCCCAATGTATAAAGGACACCCCAAGTAAGTAATAGGATTATCCTTGCGGCTAAAACCCATAATCATTTTCACCCTATCAACATCATTTACCGGAGCTTTAGAATGCATCATGAAATTGCTCTTGCCTTTATTAATCAGCTTCCCAAATGTCTCTTCATAAATCAAAAGCATTTTCATGATAAGCTAAAGTAAATACTTGGTTGTGGATGTAAAAATAATAACATCATCGGCGAAACTCAAATGATTCCCTTAAGGACCATTCCTCTCCAAGTAAAACCCTTGATAGAGATAATAATTATGTAGATTGTTCAATAACCTACTCAACACTTTCGCACCAAGAATGAAAAGAGAAGGAGAAAGTGGATCTCCTGGCTTAAGACCCCTTATAGAATGAAAGAAACCATGTATTGAGCCATTCACAATAACTGAGTACCAATTATTAGACATAATTCTCCATATCATATCAATAATAATCTCTTCATATCCCATTATCCGATGAACCAGACAAGTATAAGACAAAGAAACCCTGTCATATGCTTTGGCCATGTCTAATTTGATAACCACATTGTCATCCTCCTTCGGCTTTCTGATGCTGTGAATAATCTCCTATGCAAGCATAATATTCTCTGAAATATTTTGGTCTTAACAAATCCTGATTGATTATCTGAAATAAGAAGAGGAAAAATAGGAGAAAGTCTGAGGTAAATGAGCTTTGAGATAACTTTGTTAGTGAACCTGCTGAGAGATATATGCCTGAACTCCAATAACTTATTAGGATTCTTTACTTTGGGAATAAGAACCAGACAATAATAAGAAAAATATTTCGATAGGGAGTGACCACAAAAGAAGTATTGTACCACTTCCAGCAGATCCTTGTTAATCACCTCCCAACAAGCTTGAAAGAATTTTTTTGTCATACCATCTAGACCTGCAGCAGAAGTAGGACTCATGGAGAACACAACAGTTTTCAGTTCCTCCATAGTACGCATCTCTTGTAACACTTGATTCTGATTTTGTGTGACAAACCTGGGAATATAAGTAAGCGCCTATTCATTTATCACCTTTTCTTCACCTGTAAAGATGCCCTCAAAGTAAAATCACACAGCCCTTGCAATATTTTCATCCCCTTCAATACTATTAACTTGCTCGTCACTGATTTGGTGAATAAATAATCTCCTTTTTCTACCTCTGATAATAGCATAGAAGTACTTGGAATTAGCATCACCCTCCTGAAACCATTGAAGTTGAGTTTTTCGTCTCAAAATAGCTTTCTCCAACTTGAGATACCTTATATATTCAGTATTAGTACGATTTAACTTTGCTCTAGTTTCCTTAGTGTTATTGTGAATGATTTCTTCTTTCGTAGCTTTGACCATCTCCTCATACTCTTTCACAGTAGCATAAATATCCCCGTACTCACTTTTAGACCAATTTCTCAATGTATGAGAGACTCTTTTCATTTTTATGTGAAACTTCCACATAGGATTTACTTCAACAGGTATGTCCCAGCATCTCTTGACAGTAGTAATAAAAGAAGGATTTTCAAACCTGCAATTCAAGAATTTGAAATATTTAATCACCCTCTCTTGTCTTTCAATAATTTCCAACAAGAAAGAACAATGATCTGAATCTGTAGAAGAAAGATGAGTAATATTAGATTGGGACATGATCTCCGGCCACTCATCATTAACCATTTCCCTATGAATCCTTTTCCATATTCTTGCATCAACACTTCTATGTTTACACCAAGTAAATTTTTTACCATGAAAACTAAGGTCAGTAAGTCCACAAGCCTCAATCACTCCAATGAACTCGAAGCTTTTATTCATATTGTACATCTGATCACCTAACTTCTCATCAATATCAGTAATAGCATTAAAGTCACCTAGAATTCACCAAGGTTTATTGAACCTAGAAAAATAAAGCATCTTTTCCCACAAAGGTCTTCTCATGTAGTTTCTACATTTAGCATAAACGAAAGTGTTAAGAAAATTACTAGGATGAGAAACACCCTTGATCTCATAGGTGATTTATTGATCATCTTGGTCTAGCACCTTGCATTCCATATCTTGATTCCAAAAGAGCCAAATTATACCATTCATATTGCAAGTTGCATTCTCCATACTGAGCTTTGCTTTGTAAAAATTTAATTAAGAATTATCAGAGAAAGGTTCTAAAATAGCAATCATGAAAATTCCATGAAAATTCTTGAGTCTTTGAAGTCTTTCAAGAACACCCTGAGTATTGATGCTCCTAGCATTCCAACAGATTGTACTAATCATCAGAACTTTTAGCTTGAGACCTTGATTTGATTCTGTCAACAGTAGCAGAATTGTTAGTTGTTTTTTGCTTGATCTTTGCATTTCTCTTCTTCTGTCCTCTTGGGGAAAAACCATGGGTATTAGTGATTTTCTGGACTTTCTCTTGCATTTTATTTTCAAAAGTAGAGCCAAAATCTCTATGTAGATACTCACCGGTGTCACCTTCTTTATCTTCTTCCATAGGTAAAGTATCTTCATCAACTTTATCTTCTGAGTGAATGATACTATATTCACCAATAAAATTCTCTTATGAATCTGGAATTATTGGAATGGTGTTGAAATAACATCGATCTTTAGGACAGCCATCACCTGCTCATCAATTTATAGAGGCTCAACATCAAGACCTATTTGTTCAGTTAGTAACACAAAATTCTGGTTACCCTTTTGCTGTAAATTGTTATGACTAGTATCACCTCTTTCTTGTCTCTTTTTAATATGGTTTCTCTTCCTTTTGTTGAAACTAAATGTAGATTTGTTGTTGAGAATTTGGGAAAAATCTCCCACCCTTGTACCTTCAACCTGAACTTCTTAAATTCACAGGTAGTATTACTAGGATCAGTTGCACCCCTAGTCTTCTCTGTAGTAACATTCATGTTGGGAGTAAAACCCTCTGTAGACACCTGACCAAGAGCCTCTGAAGCAACCCTTTGATTTTCAATAATCATGTTCATATTTTTAGTAGAAGCTTGCACCAAAATTTGATCCTTAGACAATTGACCAGTATCACTATTTATTTGAACTATATTACCAGAAGAACCATCTCTAGACATCTGACCATTAACATCTGGCATTTCAGCAAATGGATCATTAGTAATAGTGGTAGCAGGGGCTCTAAAGTCAATTCTAGGGTTAACCATATTAAGCACACCCTTTCCACTGAAAACCCCTTCCTGCAAGTTAGTATTTTTCTCTTTCATACCAGCCTCACCTCCATCAACTTCATCAGCAGACCCAGCAAAAGCATTTAAATTATCGGGGTAGATCTTATGGAGCATTGAGTCAATATCTGAAGTACTTTTAAGGACATTTTTGGCGCTTGTATCATTTAGGGTTGAGTTTTTTCATCCTCAAATTCATCACCTGTTAAAATATCCAAAATATTGGGTCGAGGTTGATGGAGCATTGAGTCAATACCTTGGGTCCTTCTAGCTAGGACATTTCCAATAGCTACAACTTGTTTTCTAGCATTGGCTTCATCATTTTTTGTACCAGAATTCTTTGTTTTTTTCTTTGATGTTTCAGATTCCATTTGCACCTTCTTGTTTGGTTGGTTGCTATGTTTATTCTAGGAACTTTGGGGAATAGAATTACCATATTTAACACTATTATCAAGGGGTTGGGGTTACTGATTTTGACTCCAGAATGAGTATTAAAATCCTTGGGAATTTTACTAACAAAATGAGAATTTGTACCTAGTTGTTGTTGCTGCTGGCTTTGCTATAGAATTATTATTGGAATTTTGAGGTATGGTATTGCAATAATGAAGCTCAAAATTATGGGATTGGGGTTGTTGATTCTGGACTCCAGAATCAACATTTCATTTTTGGGGATTTTTGTTATTAGTTTGAGAAAACATACCTGCTGGTTGTTTGTATTGAGTCTGCTGATTTGCTGGTTGCTTAACCTGAGGTGATTTCGACCTAGAAACTTTTTGTTGATTGTTTATACCACTCTGATTTTGCTGGTGATGTTGTTGTTCCTGCAGTTGAGCATTTCTTTTACCTCTTCTTCTTTAAACTTGCCACTGATCTTGAGTATTAACATTCCTATTGTCTTCTTGTTGATTTCCATTATTTTGCCTTACAGGTGCTGAGTTTTCAACCTTATTTCTCTGAACCTTGTTACTGTCATCATCAAGTTGCTGCAAAACACCATTTTTTTCTACTTTTTCCATTTTTTTCCTCTTATCCTCTTCGTCTTTCTTTTTAAGCGTACAAGTCATGGGAAGATATCTTTGAGGTTTACAGTAACAATAATAATCAGGAACTCCCTCATATTGAACATTCTTCCACATGCCTTTACCATTTTCATCTTCATCATAACCCATCCATATATGAGAAGGCCTATTCTTGGTAAGATCAACCTGAATTTTTACTTTTCCAATACTCCCTCTTGTCTTTCTATAAGTTGCCAAGTCTAGGAATAAAGCTTTACCTATAGGAAACAACAAAGGAGCAAGAATTACCATGTAATAACAATTCCATGGTAACTCAGGTAATACAGCCTATATAGGAACCAAAGAATTTTCTATCTCGGGTTTAAAAGTAGGAGTCCAAAGTTGTAACCTCATCAATTGTCCTTTAATATACATTCTTCCTTTAGACCAAATAGTAGAGTGATCAGACTCATTATCCAAATCAATATATAAGTATCTAGCATTGAAATGAGTTAATTTAACACCACCTCTAAGCTCAGGATGCATAATAAATTATTTTCTAACAATATCTATATAAGGCATTATATTAGAAAACTTACCAATAAAAGTATACTTACATCTTGCTGCAATTTTTACCTTCCAATCCTCAGGCTTGAACACCACAACTAGAAATCCTTGTTTGGTAGTGATTTTAGGAACATCAATTGGAATAACAGTAGCTTTCTAAGCTTTTTGTGCCCTCAACTTAGTCACGAAGGCATTAGACACCACCGGAGCACTAGGACCTGGTACTTTGGTAATCCAAACATTAACTTTAGGATGATTTTGATTCTCAGGTTTGAGATTTTCAGCATTTTCCTTAGGATCATCCGTAAGATCAATAGAGTTATGTTTATTAGAGGGTTGGGCGACTTGGAATTTACACCATCAACTTTCGCAAAATTATTGGAAATGATTATCGATTTATCATTAAACATATATGGAACAGATTGTTGAGCATCACTGACTTTACCAGTAGTCTTACCAGTACACAAACTCCTACTATTCTAAGTATTAAAACCCTTTTGATCACTAATATGCAAGGAATTAGTAGAATCACCTGAGCTATCATCCATAGAAGTCTCTCTAACACCATCAAAATTGCTAGAATCAGAATTATCATCTTCAGAATCAATAACATTGACAATGTCATTCAAAACCCTATTTTCCAAATTGGTCGACCCTTTGGGATAATTTGATGGGTCTTTTGCATAATTTAACTTCCCAACATCATTTTTAATAGAAATTAATTGGCGAACCTGATTCACATTCACCGGAGAACTTGCATAGGACAAATCGATTGCAGCAGGACTATCTGAATCAAATTTTGATATTTTAGGAGTTATTTCTGTTGGTGGTTTTATCATTCCATCATTCCTCATACCCGCTTGTATCAATCCCTATTGGAAATTTTGAATTAACGCCCCCCACTTTATCATTTTCCCCAAAATTCAACAATTCGAGTTCAAAACCCTAAATTCTAAATTGTAACTGCTTGGAGCATGATCAATTGGAGTTTTTATATTATCCACCTTCCCTGACTCTCCCTCAATTGATTAGCATTGAAAATTTTTCAGATTCGTCATCAAAATTGGTGTCGTCAAAATTTTGCACTATTTCAGCAGTGTTGCCTGATTCTCTATGCGAACGTTGGGTAGGTAACGGAGTGGTCTGAGCGGAATACACTGATCTATCATGCCCAATATTCACACCATCACAATTATGATCACAAGTAGATCAATTTTGAGATTGATTTTTTTGTTCCTTTGCTGCAACAGTGTTCAAATCGGTATTCACAATTTCAACATTGGACTCATTAATAGATTTCAGGTTATGCGCATCAGTAGGAATTTCACATGTAGGATTGATTTCATGACTTCTAATCATCTCACTCGATTCCAAATCATCATGAGACATAATTTTTTGACCTAAATCCCACTTTTCCTCAGAAACCACCCTACTGACCACTTTAATCTTTTTTAATTTCTGAGAATTGTGAGATGAATACATGTGCAAATATTTTTGGGATTGGTGAGCATCACTGCTATGTCCCTTTTGAGACTGTTCTGATGGATGAATAACCTCCACCGGCAGTTGTGAAGCCATTACGGCAGAAACAGTAGTAGAAAATTTTATCTTATCAACTACTTAACACATTGTTAGAACAAAAAAATAAATATTAAACTGCTATTTTTGTTGTAGAAATATTTTTGATATGATCTAATAGATCACTTTGCAATACGAAAGAATTCTTTCAGAAGTGTAAGACTTAGAATGAAAAGTCTATTGGAATATGCAAGAATAACGAGGAAAAGACCAAAATATATAGTTTGGAAATGTGAGAAGATTTTCTTCACCATTGGAATAGCGAAGAATGTCAAGTGCTGAGGGAAAAAGGACGGAAAGCCAGAGCATCTACCAAAGGTGGCTCTCTACACATTACGATAGTTGTTAGTCAGATTACTATGGAGGAAAAAATGGTATTTAACTTTTATCGATTTAATTGTTTATTTTTATTTTAACTATTTATGATTTTGAAGATTAATAATTTTATCATATGAAGCAAAAAAAATTGGATAGGAACGTAGGTGTACATGAGTTATTTGAGGAGACCAACGTAAGGAAGAGAAAGAACCCAACAGATGAAGATGTTTAGATTGAGCCACGTGCAAAAGCTACCCATGTAAAAATTATATTTGTATGTATGAAATTTTTTCCCATAGTTGATATTATTTAAGTATGAATAATTTAATATTTTATTATTATTAATTTTTTACTATACTTAGAATATACAACAAATATACGCAACTGATTAATGAGATTCGTAGTACTCAGCCTTGTAAAAGTTAGGAAGATCCAATACCACAAGAAGTTGAAGAGGAGTACTGAAGACAATGTGTGGGTTGTCCAGTTAGATCCACACTCTACGGAGTTCCAAGAAAATGTTCTACAAAGAATATTAGGTCTTTGCATTGTGGATCATTCTCTACCTCAATTGATAGAGAAATAATTATGTTGTTACAAAATACAGTTTCTCATCTCATTAAAGAGCTTGCTGCACAGACTGAGTGGGCGAGGAAGAAAAAGGAGGAAATTTCATCACAAATGAAAATGATGTAGCAGCAAATCAATAATTTTCTTCATTCTCCACGAATTCTTCCTCTGTGCCCTGATGATTTTAAGATCCCGTAAAGTCCTAGCCATTTCAGTCCTATATAGCATACCAAAAGGGTCCCAGACTTAGAAAATTTTAGCGAAGTGTTAAGACTTAGAATCATTTTTAGCCTTCATAATTGGATGATGTTATTTTCGATCCTTACGACCTTAGAATGCCAATTTCTAAGTTGATTCATGATTAGGGATGTCAATAGGTGATATGAGAAGAGTTTTAGATTTTTGGAGATCATTAAAGTCATGTTTAGATGCCTAAAATAGTGCATCAACACGATCTAACCGCGGTGCGTCAGTAATCATATCGACAACATCGATGTGGCGCGCCAGTAATCACGTTGACACCATCGACGTGGCGCATTGGGTATCACATCACTGGGAAATTTTTGTGTATTAAACTCTGACTTTCCAAGGGCTATTAGGTCCTTTTTCCCTCACCTAATTCAGCTAAAACACGAAACTAAACTCCAAAAAGGGAAAATTACATTCATTTTTCTCAAAATCCTCTCAAGAAGTAAACCCTAGTTCATCAAGTTCTAGTCCAAGTTCTGAGAATTCACCAATAATTTTTACGAATCACTAATCAAGGTATGTTAGGTGTTCATCCTTGGGTCTCCTTCCACCCTTGGAGTTCAAGAAATCTTTTCAAAAACTTGAATTATAATTTCCATGTTATAAATAGAATTATGCCTATGTTTGAGTTGTTGTATGGATTTCAAGTTGAGATTTTTTATGGGTTCCATGAAATTATGTTAGCATGTGAGTTGAATTATGAATCTTTCATGTCAAAACCCTTGAATTTGCAAGTTTAAGTTGTAGTCATGATGCTTATGTGTTGTTCATTATCATGTGCATTAATTATGCTCCCCAAGTGTTTATTAGAATGTCCATGTGAACTAAACAGTGAAATCATGACATGTTAGCATGTGTTCTCAATCATGTGAAGTCGATGAGCTCAAAGTGTTTGACAAAATGACTCAATGAATGAATTGTGAACAATGACTATTGCTATGCTTTCAAGATTTTCTATGTTTTATCCATTAAACTATCGAGTCCTGGGGGTATTTATTACCCAAAATCTAACTGTTTACTTAGTTGTAGTCGTTATAGAATTGTTCTAGTAAAGGTCAAGAATAGTAGTAATCAGTCAGTTAGAAAAACTCAGTAAACTCAGTGCAGTTCAGTCAGTCAACACGATCAGTGTCAGTTTAGTCAAGTCTAGTGACCAATCCAGTGTCGATTCAGTTGGGAGTAGAATTCAGTACCAAGCAAACTCAGGGATAGGGGCATTCCTGCCAACAGAGGGTTTGACCCTTAGTAGCAGTTCTTGCGTTATAGAACTACGTAGCCAACATAGGGTAAGTTGTCCTCCTGCCAGACTAGGGTTATCGCAATCATATATATATATATATATATATATATATATATATATATATATATATATATATATTTCATGGGTCTTCCTACCAAATTAGGGTTGACCCAGCATTGTTAGTATCCCATGAAAAGGTGCTAACACGCTTCCAATTGGGGTCACAGGTTAGACCCCAACTCGGTCTATAATCATGGTATGTCGGTTAGATGATAACTCCCACAGTTATAGTTTTAGTCTGAGTATTTAGTAAAAACTCAGATCATTCTACAAAACCATGGCTATCAGTTATCAGTTACACATCCATCAAAATTCAGTACTTCAGTATCAGTCTAAAATTTCAGTTACCAAAACTCAGTACTTTAGTTTTAGTCTAATTCAGATAGACGTTATATGCGAAGTATTTCATATTCAGCATGTTCAGTAGTTATAATTTTGCATGTACTCTCATCCAGTTACTTCACGATGTTTATTCAGTCTTTTGTCGTCTCATGCATATGAACCCATGTATATCATCCTACATCACTTAGCATACCGATACATTCCACATACTGATGTATACTTTTTCTTTATGTTATGGGGTCTTATATCATAGGTTAGGATGCTCAGGATCTTGACCGTACTTAGCAGCTCAAGCTATTAGTAGCAGTTATAGTTGTGAGTCCTCATCAATTGAGGATATTATTTTATTTTAATATTTTAGCATATCCAGTATGTTCAGTAGTTGAAGTTAGTTAGGGTCTTGTCCCATCAACTCTATATTCAGAAAGTTATAGACTTTCAGACTAGCGCAGTTAGTTATTTAATTTTCAGATGTTATTATCAGTACGCTCAGTTATTATTTAAGTATTTTGAGAACCTTATGGAATTTTTAGTTATACTTCTGCATAAATTTTTAGTATTATTATTCAGTGCTCACAGCAGGTACCAGTCATAGGTTAGCTTATGATCCTTCAGGGTCGTAAGCACCGTGTGACGTCCAAGGTGTAGACTCGGGGGATTAAAAACTTAGTATTAGATCCTAAGGTTCTATAGAGTCCTAGGGAGTCTGAAAGCCACGTCAAGTAGAGTCTTGTGCATGGGTGTGTAGCGCGCCACACTTATGAACAAGGGGCTATGAGATATTTTAGGAAAAGTTTCCCGTCTTTCAGTATTTATGTCATGTGAGTGAGCATGCGCTCAAATTAAACTCTCTGTCTAATATAATTTTCCCTTTTGTTTATACAACACACCTTCCAAAAAGATCAATGAAAGAAAAATTAGGAACCAGCAACACCTCTGCCACCTCTGCCTGTTCAAGAAGATCCCCTGAATGAGAATGTTTCTCACACAGAATTCAGAGCAGCTTTCACCATCCTAGCTCATTCTATAGCAACCCAGAATGAATGCCTAACTATTGTTCAGTCCAACCCAGTGGCCAATACTGCTGCAACTAGAATTTGTGACTTTACTCAAATAAATCCTCTTTTTTATTTGGGACCCAAGCCTAAAGAGGATCCACAGGAATTCCACGTCATGGTACAGAAGGTAATAAACATTATGGGGGTAACCGCTAGGTGGAGTGCTGAGTTAGCTGTCTATCAATTTTAAGTTGTGGCTCTTACATGGTTTAAGCAGTGGAAGGCAGATAGGGCTGCAGATACAGGGCCCATAGAATAGGAAGAGTTTGCTACTGCCTTTCTAGATAGGTTTTTCCCATTGGAGTTGAGAGAAGTCAAGGTTTTAGAGTTTATTAACCTAAAGCAGGGCAACATTAATGTG
Organism: Capsicum annuum; assembly: GCF_002878395.1. Taxonomy (NCBI): domain Eukaryota; kingdom Viridiplantae; phylum Streptophyta; class Magnoliopsida; order Solanales; family Solanaceae; genus Capsicum; species Capsicum annuum. The sequence continues at coordinate 45,826,443 of NC_061120.1, forward strand.
AAAGAGTATTCCCTCAAGTTTACTTAGTTAGCCAGGTATGCTCCTCATGTAGTAGCTGATAGTAGATCTAAGATGAGTAAGTTTATGTCTGGTGTGTCCTACTATGTGGTCAAGGAGTGTAGGATCATAATGCTAATTAAGGAGATGGACTTGACAAGGTTGATGGTCCATGCTCAATAGATAGAGGAGCAACAGACTAAAGAAAAAGATAAGGAGAACAAGAGGGCTAAAAAAGGTAGCTTCAACTTCACTCAGCCTAAGTTAGAGGGTGGTAATCATTCTCAGTTCTACCCAAAATCTTTAGCCCCAGCTTCGTCCTCAGCTAGTGCTCCGATGCCTAAATTCATAAATGGTAATAAGGACAGGGCGCTAGGCTCTAAATCTCAGGGTAGTGTTAGCAGGGCCCGAACAAATCCTCTTTGTCAAAAGTATGGTAGAAACCATTAAGGTGTATGCAGAGCTGACAGTGATGTATGTTTTGGATATGGCAAGCCAGGCCATAGGATCAGAGAGTGTCCTTAAGTGGGTTCACAGAGTCAGCATAATCGTTCCCTAGCTCAGTCCGATCGCTCATCTCAGCAGGGTACTACTTCTAGTGCCACCAGTGGGCAATGCCCAAATAGGATTTCTTCACTTTAGTCCCAACAGGATCAGGAAAGTTCTCCTGATATAGTCACTGGTACGTTACGATTTTACCATTTACATGTTTATGCTTTGCTAGATTTAGGATCTTCTTTGTCCTTTGTAACTCCTTATATAGCTGTTGACTTTGGAGTCAGTCTTGAAATCCTAGCAGAGCTCTTTTTAGTCTCCATCCCAGTGGGTAAGTCTATCATAGCTTGGTGGGTATACAAGAACTGTCCGGTTATGGTGTCTCAAAAAGTTACTTCAGCAGACTTAGTAGAGTTAGAGATGACAAATTTTAACATTATTCTTGGTATGGATTGGCTCCATTCATGCTATGCTTTAGTTGATTATAGAAACAGAGTTGTCTACTTTCAGTTTCCGAATGAACCTTTACTAGAATGAAGGGGTAGTACTTCAGTGCTTAGGGGTCAGCTTGTTTCATACCTTAGAGCAAGAAAAACAATATCGAAGGGGTGCTCATTTGAGTTAAAGATTCTAGTTCTGAGACTCCTAATCTTGAGTCAGTTCCAGTAGCAAGTGAATTTCCAGATATGTTTCTTAAATATTTTCTCGAAGTTCATCTCGAAAGGAAAATTGATTTCGGAATAGACCTTCTTCTTGATACTTATCCCATCTCTATTCTGCCATATAGAATGGCTCCAACTGAACTTAAAGAGCTAAAGAAACAGTTGAAGGATCTCCTAGATAAGGGATTTATTAGGCACAACATCTCCTCATGGGGCACACTAGTTCTATTCATGCATAAGAAAGATGGTTTTCTCAGAATGTGTATTGACTATCGTCAGTTGAATAAAGTCACCGTCAAGAACAAGTACCCACTTCCTAGAATCAATGACTTGTTCGCCAACTTCAGGATGCCAGTTACTTTTCTAAGATAGACCTTAGATCAGGCTATCATCATCTTAGAGTCAGAGAATGTGATATTTCAAAAATAGCTTTTAGAACTTGATATGGTCACTTTGAATTCCTAGTCATGTCATTTGGTCTTACCAACGCCCCAGCAGCTTTCATGGACTACTTGAACTGCGTGTTCAAGCAGTGCTTGGATATGTTTATCATAGTCTTCATAGATGACATTCTTGTCTACTCCTGCAGTGAAAATAATCACGCAGACCATCACAAAATAGTATTACAGACCCTCAGAGCCCATCCGTTATTTGCCAAATTCAGTAAATGCAAATTTTGGCTAAGGTCATTAACTTTTTTTGGTCATATAGTTTTTGGTGATGGCATTAGAGTTGATCCTCAAAAGATTAAAATAGTGAGAAACTAGCCCAGACCTATCTCTCCATCCAATATCAAGAGTTTCTTAGGTTTAGCTGGCTATTACCGATGGTTGGTTGAAAGATTTTCATCTATTGCATCCCCCATGTCCAGATTGACTCAGGAGAAATCCAAATTCTAGTGGTCATATTCTTGTGAGAAGAGTTTTCAGGAGTTAAAGACTTGACTCACTACGCCCTCAGTTTTGACTTTACCCGATAGTTCAGATGGATTTATTATGTATTGTGATGCTTCCAGGATTGGTTTGGGGTGTGTTTTGATGCAGAAAGGTAAGGTTGTGGACTATGCCTCTAGACAGCTTAAGTCCCATGAAAAGAATTATCCCACCTATGATCTAGAGTTAGCAGTTGTAGTGTTTGTCTTAAAGATTTGAAGGCACTATTTGTGGAAGGGTGCATGTTGATGTGTTCACAGACCAAAAAATCCTACAGTATGTATTTTCTTAGAAAGACTTGAACCTGCGTCAGAGAAGGTGGTTAGAGTTGTTGAAAGATTATGACATAGTGTTCTATATCACCCGAGAAAGGCCAATGTAGTGGTTGATGCTCTCAGTAGATTATCTATGGGTAGTGTTGCTCACGTTGAGGATGGCAAGAAGAAGTTAGTTCAGGAAGTTCATCATCTTTCCAGGATAGGTGTTCATTTGGTTGATTTGTTCGAAGGTAGTGTTTGGGTGCAGAATAGTTTGGAATTGTCTTTGGTCCCCGAAATAAAAGAAAAGCAGGACAGAGATCCCAGTTTAGTTAAGCTGAAAGAGTCAGTTAGAGACCAGAATATAGAGGTTTTCTCACAAGAGGGAGATGATGTGTTGTGTTGCCAGGGTAGACTATATGTGCAATGTATAGATGACTTGAGACACCGGATTCTTGCAAAAGCACATGGTGCACGTTACCCGATTCATCTAGGGGCCACTAAAATGTACCGTGACTTATAGAAAGTTTATTGGTGGAGTGGGATGAAGAGAGACAGCCCAGAGCCAACAAAAATCATATGCAGATGTGAGAAGAAAAGATCTCAAGTTTGAGATTGGTGACTCTATGTATTTAAAAATCTCTCTCTTGAAGGGAGTGAAGAGATTTGCCAAGAAGGGGAAGCTTAGCCTCCGATATGTTGGTCCTTATAGGATTCTCAGTTATTTTGGTAAGGTAGCTTATGAGCTTGAGTTACTTGCAGACTTAGCATCAGTGCACCTAGTGTTTCACGTCTCCTTGCTAAAGAAGTGCATAGGTAACCCAGCAGTTATAGTCCCTATAGAGAGTGTAGATATTTAGAACAGTCTCTTTTATGAGGAAGTCCCAGATGAAATCCTTAATCGTCAGACTCGCAGATTAAGGAACAAAGAAGTTCCTTTAGTCAAATTTCTTTGGCGGAATCAGTCCATTGAGAGAGATACTTGGGAAGCAGAAGCAGACATGCGAACCAAGTATCCTAAAGACTCAGCCTAAGGTTATAGTCTTCCTTAGATTTACTATATTCCATGCTCAGTTACGGCTGCATAACATTCTCATATCATTCATGCATTCATGAAATAGTTCATTCATGTGTCACGTCTCTAGAATTTTATCATGCTTCAGTTATGCATGTCAGTGCAAGTACAGTTTCTCTCAGTTCAGTCAGTCTTATTCGATGATAAATGTTCCCAAGAGGAAGATATTGTAAAACCCCACAAATCCTAGTCATTTCAATCCTATATAGCATGCCAAAAGAGGTCCCAGACTTAGAAAATTTCAACGAAGTGTTAAGACTTAGAAGCATTTTTAGCCTTCGTAATTGGATGTTCTTATTTTCGATCCTTATGACCTTAGAATGTCAATTTTCAAGTTGATTCATAATCATAGATGTCAATTGGTCATATGGGGTGAGTTTTAGAATTTTCTAACATCATTAAACTCATGTTTGGATGCCCAAAATAGTGCATTGACGCGATCAAGTTGCGACGCAATAGTAATCAGGTTGACAGCATCGATGTGGAATGTCAGCAATTGCATCAACATACCATCGATGTGGCTCATCAGGTATCGCATCACTGGGAAATTTTTATGTATTTCTGATGCCCCAAAAAATTTTCCGTTAAGATCTCAAACGAAAATATGTTGAATTCTATTCTTTATCGTGATGAATAATTTTTCAGTATGAAATTTTTGGATATGCGACCCATCATCGCGTAGAGCATCAAATAACATTTCACATGATATGTTGATCATCCAAAACAAATACTCGAGCGATGAGTTATGATCATTACGATCTAATCGTGAATAGTGGTAAACAGCAAATGTGCTAGAAAAAATACTGAGGCCAAGCAAATTTTAGGATCAATTTCAAACGATCATAACTCCTTGTACATAATGATCTGGGTGAGCTACTGTATATCAACATAAATCTATGAAAGTCCTCTTTCTAATGAAATTGGTTTCATCCAATTTGGCCATCAGAGCAAAATGTTATGGTCGATCTACTTTAGCCTATCAAAATGGTTCACCAAAGGACAAATTTGACATTATTTGATTTTTAAGGGTATTTTGGTCATTCCCACTCTAATCCATCCGGTTAAACCATGGATTTAATTCCATTAAGAGCATTTAATAGCTCATTTTTATCTAAAATTTCCTAAGGCTCAAACTCCAACCCTACTACTCCAAATTTCATCCTTCTATGTCTCTTGATTGAACCGTAGAAATTTCAAATTGATTTGGGATTCGAGTTGATCATGTTAAGGGCTTCAAGAAGCACCCTTTATTTTCGTGAATAAAGTTCCGGAGTCGGAAGTTCATATTCATCTTCCATTTTTAGGTATGTAGGGCTTTGAACAAGCTTATCCTTTCGATCTTGTGCCCGATATTTTTGTTGAATTACATTGACATGAGATTTTACATGTTTTACCATGAATTGGAAATATGGTTTTATATCTTATATTATTATCCATGAGTTATGGGATTATGTCATCCGATATGTGTATGATGTTGAGATGGAATTATGTCCAAAAAGTTTTTGATCATGAGAGTATGATGATTTAATTTGTTAAGCCTTGATTTATACTATCATACCACTATTTCCTTATTATGAATTTATAATTGATATTGGAAATTCTATATCCCTACTATGGGTTGATGTCTCAAGTACCTTTAAATGAGAGTGGGATGGCCAATTGAGAAATGTTGATATTGAAGTTGCAATGAGTCTTGGTATTTTTCAAATGGTTTTGATGAGTTAAATTATTGAAAATATTATGTATTGAGTCTTCATATCCTAGTCCAAATATCGAGTCGATTATGGTTCAATGCATTGATACCTTGTTAATGTTGAGGAAGATTAAAATATTTTGAGCTAAAATGTGTTGAGTTAGGAGTCCACAAATTGATATGATTTGATAAATGAGAAAGAGATTTGATTTAGTCTTTATGATAGACCCTTGTGATGTTGTGGTGGATTTCCTAATGCGTTCTGGGCTTGTCGGGGAGTAGTACTTAGAACCGAGAGGGAAATTTGGTATTT
>NC_061120.1:45831966-45866415 GCF_002878395.1 Capsicum annuum
TAGTCTTTATGATAGACCCTTGTGATGTTGTGGTGGATTTCCTAATGCGTTCTGAGCTTATCGGGGAGTAGTACTTAGCACCGAGAGGGAAATTTGGTATTTTCCCAAACCTATGTGCCACCGTAGGGTTGTTTGATGATGATATTATTGGCCAGAGAGCCCGATTATGATTATTGCAATTTTAAGGTCGTACTCCCTAGCAAAGAGTATGAAGCTCCCGCCAACGGGGGTTTCAAACGTTGGTATTCCATGTAGCTCACGTGGGGTTGTCGGTTATAGGAAACTCCTCTATCCATAAGAGTCATGTTTATTGAAATACCGAGTCACTCCTAGTTTTGATGTGGTAAGTCAAGTTGCCTATGATGATCTATAATGACTTATGAGGTTTTTCTCCTACATTTCCTATCTAAGATGTTATGAGTTACATGATTCAATGTCACTCAAGTCAGGTGTGTCATTATGGTTCGTATGTACGTTTTTACAAAACTTATGATATTATTTATATTTTGCATGCGCCCCTACATAGGTTTGGGAAAATACCAAATTTCCCTCTCGGTGCTAAGTACTACTCCCCGACAAGCTCAAAACGCGTTAGGAAATCCACCACAACATCACAAGGGTCTATCATAAAGACCAAATCAAATCTCTTTCTCATTTATCAAATCATATCAATTTGTGGACTCCTAACTCAACACATTTTAGCTCAAAACATTTTAATCTTCCTCAACATCAACAAGATATCAATGCATTGAACCATAACCGACTCGACATTTGGACAAGGATATGAAGACTCAATACATAATATTTTTAACAATTTAACTCATCAAAACTATCCAAAAAATACCAAGACTCATTACAACTTCAATATCAACATTTCTCAATTTGCCATCTCACTCTCATTTAAAGGTACTTGAGACATCAACCCATAGTAGGGATATAGAATTTCTAATATCAATTATAAATTCATAATAAGAAAATAGTGGTATGATTGTATAAATCAAGGCTTAACAAATTAAATCATCATACTCTCATGTTCCGTGTTCCATGTTTGTTACGAATCTGTGTGCTTTCCCCTGCTTTATATCCCTGCATTCCTGCTTTACTCTGTTTTATATTCCTTATGGCTGCAGTATCTATGTTATGTCATCTGCTTCTGTGCTGTACTATGTGTTTGTGTGATATCTCGTAACTTGAGCCGGGGGTCTTTCGGAAACAGCCTTTCTACTTCATCAGAGGTAGAGGTATGGACTGCGTACATCTTACCCCCCCCAGACCCCACTAAGTGGGAATACACTGGGTTTGTTGTTGTTGTTGTTGCATGCGCCCCTACATACTCAGTACTTATCTTATGCTGACCCACATATTTCTCTATGGGCTACATTCTTACCATGATGTAGGTTCAGGTACTCAACCGCAGCCGCGACAGTGATATTTGAGTGCCGCATCTACGTTCCTTCAGTGGTGAGTCCTCATGGTTCGAGGACCAAGTTGCTAGTTTTGGTGTTGTTGTTTTGTGATCCCTTTGGTCTATTGAGTCAGTTGGGGGTTTGTCCCAATGGCTCGTTGATTTTGCTGTATAGAGGCTATGTCAAACTAGTGTATTGTTGGGTTGGTTTGTGTATAAACATTCCATATATGTACAGTCTAACAATATTCCGTGCCATGTCCGATGTGATATGATATGTACTTATATATATATCCTTAGCGTAGCGTGTATGTTGTTGTGTTCGAACCCAAGGGTAGTGTTTTTGCTTAAAGGGTTAGCTTGAGGCTACGTGTAGCCTTGGGCACCGTGTGGAATCTTAGGATGATATTTTGGGGCGTTACAAACTTGGTATCAGAGCCTAAGGTTGTGAAGAGTCCTAGGGAGTCTGACAAGCCGCGTTACGTAGAGTCTTGAGCATCGGTGTATAGTGCGCCACACCTATGATCAAGATGATGGGGGAGTTCTAGGAAAAGTTGTTTCTTTCTTTCTACAAGAGTCTATCATGCTTACAACTATTTCCTTTTGCTGTTAATTCGTGCGTTCTTATGACAGAAAATGCCTCCACGTCGAGCTCGTGAAAACAATAACTAACCTCAACCCGTTGATTCGTTTCATGAGACGGTATCCCATGCCAAATTTTGGGAAGCTTTTCATATGCTAGCCTAGGCATTTACCGCCAATACTTAGGCCAATGCTCTACCTTCGCAGGAAATTAATTCGGCAGTAGCATGAATTCATGACTTTATGTAGATGAATCCACCAAAGTTTCATGGGTTGAGAGCAGGTGAGGACCCGAAGATGTATGTTGATGAAATGAAGAAAATTACACAGATTATGTACGTGACCGAGGAAGAAAGTGTGGAGCTGGATTCTTATCGGTTGAAGGATATTCCCTATGACTGGGTGCAGATGTGGAATAAGGGTAGAGAGGAAGATACCGCTCTGGTGACTTGGCAATTATTCCAAGATGCTTTCTTGGATATATTCTTTCCTCTTGAGTTAAGGGAAGCTAAGATAGAGGAGTTTATGAATTTGAGACAAGGCTCCATATCTGTTAATAAGTATTGTCTTAAGTTTAATTAGCTATCGAAGTACGCTCCCAATATGATGGCTGACTCGAGGACTAGTATGAGCAAGTTTCTAACTAGGGTGTCGAGTTATGTGGTGAAAGAATATAGATTTGCTATGATCAACAGGGAGATTGATCTTCCTAGGTTAATGATTCACGCCCAACAGATTGAGTCAGATAAGATAAAGGAAAGAGAAAATGTAAGAGGGATATAGAGAGTCAGATCGAAGCAACAAGGGTCTGGTCAGACTAGATTCTCTGGAGGGAGTATCCTTCAATTTCAGAGACGTCCATTTATACTTGTGCCTTCCTCAGCTAGTGCTTCTATATATTGGGGCAGGCAGGAGCTCAGGAAAAAGTCGGTACCTTCCAGGTCTCAGGACAGTGTAAGCAACTGGCCTCATCCTCCTTCGTGTGCTAAGTGTGGTAAAGACCATTTGAGGAGTGTTATATGGGGCAGCGGGGCTGTTTTGGTTGTGGCAAGTTGGGCCACAACTTAGAGACTGCCCGTATGCCAGACAGCGGAGTCGTGATGCTCGTCCCCAGAGTCAGGCTACCAGTGCCCCACCTCCTGTAGCCCATCTAGTTCCTCCTCAAGGTATTTTATCTAGTACCGCTGGCGGTCAACGCCAGAATTATTTATATGCTATACCACCTCGTCAGAAGCAGGAGGAATCTCCCGATATTGTCACTGGTATTCTCCATTTTTCTATTTTGATGTCTATGTGTTGATGGACCCCGATCGAGTTTTTCTTATGTGACACCTCTGGTTGTTGTAAATTTTAAAACGAATCCTGAACTAATTTCTGAGCCTATTTTGGTTTCTACTCTGGTAGGAGAGTCTGTCATTGCTAAGCGGGTATATAAGAAATGTCCCATTACTGTCTTTCATCGGGTTATATATGCTGATTTGATTGAGCTAGATATGGTTGACTTTGATATCATTCTAGGTATGGATTGGCTTCACTCATGCTATGCATCTATTGATTGTCGTGCCCGTGTGGTCAAGTTTCTGTTTCCTGATGAACCTATCATCGAATGGTCTGGGAGTTTTGTGATTCCTAAGGGTCGTTTCATATCCTATCTCAAAGCTAGGAAGTTGATTTCTAAGGGTTGCGTCCACTATTTGGTTCGGGTTAAAGACACTAAGTCTGAAACCCCGACCATTCAGTCAATTAATGTTGTTAATGAGTTTCTTGATATCTTTTCAGAAGATCTCCCTGGAGTACCCCCTTGATAGATAGATAGAGTTTGGGATTGACCTTCTTCCCGACACTCATCCTATTTCCATTCCTCTGTATCGCATGGTTCCCACGGAACTTAAAGAGTTGAAGTAGCAATTGAAAGATTTTTTAGACAAAAGCTTTATCAGACCTAGTGTGTCCCCGTGGCGTGCACCTATCCTGTTTGTGCATAAGAAAGATAGTTCTTTACGGATGTGTATTGATTATCGGCAGCTTAATAGGGTTACTATCAAGAATAAATATTCGCTTCCTTAAATTGATGATTTATTTGATCAATTGCAAGGTGCGAGCTACTTTTCGAAGATAGACCTCAAATCCGGTTATTACCAACTTAAGGTTAGGGAATGTGATATCCCCAAGACAGCCTTTCAAACCCGTTACGATTATTGTGAATTTCTAGTGATGTCTTTCGGGTTAACTAATGCTCCAGCGGCTTTCATGGATCTTATGAACCGTGTATTTCGTCCATCGCTGGATTTATTTGTAATAGTGTTCCTTGATGATATTCTTATTTACTCTCGAAGTGATGGTGATCATACGGATCATCTCCGAATCATGTTGGAAACTCTTAGAACTCATTGGTTGTATGCTAAGTTCAGTAAGTGTGAGTTTTGGCTAAACTCTGTAGCCTTCTTGGGTCATATTATTTCTTTCGAAGGTATTAGAGTTGATCGTCCAAAGATAGAGGCTATAAAGAGTTGGCTTAGACCTATTTCTCCTTCTGATATCTAAAGTTTCTTAGGTCTAGCTGGTTATTATCATCTTTTTGTTGAAGGGTTTTCATCTATTGCGTCTCCTATGACCCATTTGACCCAAAAGAAAGTGAAGTTCAAGTGGTCCGAATCTTGCGAGAAGAGTTTTCATTAGTTGAAGACTCGACTCACTTCAGCCCCTATGTTGACTTTTCCTGACGGTGTAGATGGTTTTGTGGTGTATTGCGATACTTCCAGAGTCAGTTTGGGTTGTGTATTGATGCAAAAGGGCAAGGTTATAGCTTATGCTTCCAGGCAGCTAAAGCCTCCCGAGAAGAATTATCCTACCCATGACCTTGAATTAGCTACCGTGGTTTTTGCTTTGAAAATTTGGAAACATTATTTATATGGTGTTCATGTCGACGTCTTCACGGACCATAAGAGATTGCAGTATGTATTCACCCAAAAGGTGTTGAATCTTAGCCAGAAACGATGGTTAGAACTGTTGAAAGATTATGTTATGAGCGTGCTATATCATCCGAGCAAGGCCAATGTAGTAGGAAATGCCCTTAGCCGGAAGTCCATGGGTAGCGTAGTACATATGGAGATTGGTAAAAAGGACTTGGCCCGTGAGGTACATCATTTGGCTAGATTAGGGGTTAGGTTGTTTGGTGATGCTGAGGGTAGTATAGGAGTGCAAAGAGGTTCCGAATCCTCTTTAGTTTCAGAAGTGAAGGAGAAGCAAGACAAGGATCCTACCTTGGTCAGGTTAAAAGAGTCAGTTAAAGACCAAAAGGTGGAGGTTTTCTCCCAAGATGGAGATGGCGTTTTGAGACTCCGAGAAAGATTATGTGTTCCTGATGTTGATAACTTAAAGTAGAGGATTATGGCGGAAGCACATGGTACGCGATACTCCATCCATCCTAGTGCTACCAAGATGTACAATGATTTGCGGAAAATCTATTGGTGGAACGGTATGAAGAGGAACATAGAAAAATTTGTGGCGAAGTGTTCCACATGTCAACAGGTTAAAATAGAGCATCAAAGGCCCAGTGGTGTGATGCAAGAGTTTAGCATTCCTACTTGGAAGTGGGAAGAAGTGAATATGGACTTCATAGTTGGTTTGTCTCCTTCTCATCACCATCATGATTCGATTTGGGTTGTCGTAGATCGGTTGACAAAATCAGCTCATTTTTTGCCTGTGCATTCATCGTATACAACTGAAGATTATGCTAGAATATATATTCGGGAACTCGTCAGAATTCATGGAATCCCTTTGGCTATTATTTCTGACAGAGGTACTCAGTTTACCTCTCAGTTTTGAAAATCTTTCCAGAAGGGTCTCGGTACCCAAATTCGTTTAAGTTTTGCTTTCCATCCACAAACAGATGGTCAGGCCGAGCAGACCATTCAGACGTTAGAAGATATGTTGAGGGCTTGTGTGCTTGATTTTAAAGGTAGTTGGGATGAGCACTTAGCATTAATCGAGTTTGCTTACAATAACAGTTTTCATGCTACTATTGGAATGGCCCCGTTTGAAGCTTTGTATGGTATAAGGTGTAGATCACCCATTGGTTGGTTTGAAGTTGGTGAGGCTACCACAACTGGACCAGATGCGGTGTTCGAGGCCATGGAGAAGGTTAAGTTAATTTGGAAAAGGTTGAAAACCGTCCAAAGTCGTCAAAAATCATATGCAGATGTAAAGAGGAAAGACCTTAAATTTGATGTTGGTGATTTATTGTACTTGAAAGTTTCACCCATGAAAGGGGTGAAGAGATTTGGGAAGAAAGGAAAACTAAGTCCCCGTTACATTGGTCCATATAAGATTGTGGATCGCATTGGGAAGGTAGCGTATAAGGTTGAATTGCCCGTAGAGTTATCTAACGTCCATCCGGTTTTCCATGTTTCTATGCTTAAGAAGTCTATTGGTGATTCTATTGTGATTGATCCTTCCGAAAGCTCAGTTATTTAAGATAGTCTTTCATATGAAGAGATTCCGGTTGAGGTTTTTGACTTTCAAGTTCGTAGGCTAAGAAACAAGGAAGTTCCTTTGGTTAAAGTGCTTTGGCGAAATTAATCCGTGGAGAGTGCTACTTGGGAAGCCGAAGAGGATATGCACGCCAAATATCCCCACCTCTTTCCTATAAATCCTGAGCATGTCAAAGGTATCGTTCTCTTTTGATTTAATTCTTATTTCTATGTTTATCTTGGCTTGTGTGTTTTCTACGATATCTAAAAAAATCTAGAATGGAGTATATGCTTGGGCAAGATAATTTTTCTCTATATACTCATTTTCATAGTATTATTGACCTACCTATAAACATTTGAGGACGAATGTTTCCAAAGGGGAGATGATATGATGCCCCAAAAAATTTTTTTGTTAAGATCTCAGACGAAAATATGTTGAATTCTGTTCTTTATCATAATTAATAATTTTTACATGTGGAATTTCTGGATATGCAACCCGTCATCGCGTATAGCATCGAATAAGCTTTCCAACGATATGTGTATCATCCAAAACAGACACTCGAGCGATGAGTTATGATCATTCCGATCTAACCATGAATAGTGGTGAGTAGTAAATGTGCAGGAAAAAAATACTGAGGCCAGGCGAATTTTAGTGTCAACTTCAAACGATCATAACTCCTTGTACATAATGATCTGGGTGAGCTACTATATATCAACAGAAAGCTCTGAAAGTTCTATTTCCAATGAAAGGTTTCATCCAATTTGTCCATCAGAGCAAAAAGTTATGGTCGATCTACTTCAGCCTATCAAAACAGTCCACCAAAGGACAGATTTGACATTATTTGATTTTTAAGGGTATTTTGGTCATTCCCACTCCAATCCATCCGGGTAAACCATGGATTTAAGTCCATTAAGAGCATTCAATAGCTTATTTTTCTTCAAAATTTCCTAAGGATCAAACCCCAACCCTACTACTCCAAATTTCATCCTTCTATGTCTCTTGATTGAACCGTAGAAATTTCAAATTGATTTGGAATTCGAGTTGATCATGTTAAGGGCTTCGAGAATCACCCTTTATTTTTGTGAATAAAGTTCCAGAGTCAAAAGTTCATAATCATCTTCCATTTTTAGGTATGTGGGGCTTTGAACAAAATTATCCTTTCGATCTTGTGCCCGGTATTTTTGTTGAATTACATTGACATGAGATTTTACATTTTTTACCATAAATTGAAAATATGGTTTTATATCTTATATTATTGTCCATGAGCTATGGGATTATGTCATCTGATATGTGCATGATGTTGAGATGGAATTATGTCCAAAAAATATTTGATTATGAGAGTATCAACAACAACAACAACAAACCCAGTGTATTCCCACTTAGTGGGGTCTGAGGGGGGGTAAGATGTACGCAGTCCATACCTCTACCTCTGATGAAGTAGAAAGGCTGTTTCCGAAAAACCCCCGGCTCAAGTTACGAGATATCACACAAACACATAGTACAGCACAGAAGCAGATGACATAACATAGATACTGCAGCCATAAGGAATATAAAACAGAGTAAAGCAGGAATGCAGGGATATAAAGCAGGGGAAAGCACACAGATTCGTAACAAACATGGAACACGGAACATGAGAGTATGATGATTTAATTTGTTAAGCCTTGATTTATACAATCATACCACTATTTTCTTATTATGAATTTATAATTGATATTAGAAATTCTATATCCCTACTATGGGTTGATGTCTCAAGTACCTTTAAATGAGAGTGAGATGGCAAATTGAGAAATGTTGATATTGAAGTTGTAATGAGTCTTGGTATTTTTTGGATAGTTTTGATGAGTTAAATTGTTAAAAATATTATGTATTGAGTCTTCATATCCTTGTCCAAATGTCGAGTCGGTTATGGTTCAATGCATTGATATCTTGTTGATGTTGAGGAAGATTAAAATGTTTTGAGCTAAAATGTGTTGAGTTAGGAGTCCACAAATTGATATGATTTGATAAATGAGAAAGAGATTTGATTTGGTCTTTATGATTGACCCTTGTGACCCACAGATTGATGGACCATTCATCCAAGTGAAAAATAGTGTTTTAAAGTGGCTGAATGCTGATGTTTCATCAAATTTGAGACCTAGTTTTAAAGCAATGCCTATGTTCATATTATGGCAAATCTGGAAGAGAAGGAATGCTTTGAAACATGGTAAAGGATGTCACAGGTGAATATGAAGATGGATATTAATAGGAATTTGATATTCATGGCTAAGAGCTTATATCTTTGGCTAAATGACATTCCATATTTTTGGGTATACCTAGCAATGTTTTAGAAAAGTATACACCTAGAATTGAGTATATAGTAGTATCCTTGAGGATCCCTAGGAGGGGATTCTACAAGTGCAACTCAGATAGGGCTTCAAAGAAAATCCTAGACTAGCTTAGGAGCTTTTGGTGTGAGAAATGATGCTAGAGAACTGGTTTATGTTGTAGGTAGAAGACTTAGGGGAGATATCTACCTTGGAAGCAGAAGTGAGAGCTTTAGTTTTTGGATTGAATTACTGCATTAATTAGAATTTGCTACCACTCATCTTAGAGACTGATTCTTTATCTGTGAAGAAAATTCTGGATGACATATGCGAGATTCCTTGAAATATTTCAATGGATATCAGAAAGATCAAAGCTTTAATAAGTGAGATGGGTATTGAGGTAGAAAACACTTACATAGAAGACAGTCAGTTGGTGGATGTTTTTGCTAACTATGTTTTTTATTTTGCAGGTATAGAAAGAATAAATTAACAAACATGCATGAAATACTAAGAAAAGCAAAAGTAATATTGAACATGAATAGAGCTCAATTACCAAACCTTAAAATTACAAAGGTCCAAAATGGAAATTTTAATAATAGGGGAGCTAAATTAGTAAAGATTGAGCAAAACAGAATTCATAATGACTGCAGCAAGGCACAAAATAGGACAGACAAGCAAATTCAAAGGAGAAAACAATAGGAATAAAACAACAATGGAAGAAATAATAGTGACAGATCGACACCTGGGATTATACAAGGAGGAGCCTATAATGCTATTCAGCTATGGAAGAAACGACACACAATGAAAATACCAAGACATAAACAATGGAAATGCAAATAAATTTCAAAGATCGAGTTTGTTACGTGATAATGATGTTGATGAATCTTTGGTTTCATCTTCTTTAGACAGTGATATTAGATCCTTGTTGGGCTTAACCTGTCAAAAAAGTAAAGCGGAAGTGAAATCTACATTTTAAGTGACCAATTTTGAATTTGAGGAAGAGTATTTAGAACTTGGAAGTGAAAGCTTAGATTTGTGGTCATAAGAATTGAAGAAGTCTTTATTTGGATTAATTTGAAGGCATTTGTGAGTCGATGCAAACGCCCGAGATGAAGAAAACCTAAACTCTACTGGGATTACAAATTTGAAAAATTAACATCTATGATATAATCTTTGATACCAAAGTGCTCACCTTTGTATGTCTTCTTCAAGCGGAAACTCATGAACTTGGCGTCAATGGCATCTTCGTTGGCATCAACGGCGACTGGAGAAGAGAAGACACGAGGATATTTTTGTGGATTATCTAGAACTTTCCTGTTTTGCTTATTTGGACAATTTTGTCTAATTTTCCCCATTATCCGGTTTTTAGTGTGGGTCGACGACTTGGTAATGGTCTTTGTGTACATAATTTGTTTTGTTTTCTCATAAAATGATCAGCATGACCAAGTTTAAATTAAGGAAAAATTGCATATATACACAACGTAACTATTACTTGTTACATAAAATTTCTTCTTTGAAAAGTATTTATAAAAATTCCACATTAATTACATAGAATTTCTTCCTTTTAGATTTTATGTCTCTTCTGTCTCATACATTTCAAAACACCCATTTTTACTCTATTTTTAGGTCGATTTTTACTCCATAATTGCACTCCTTATTTTATGCCTATTTTGAAGCTACGTGATTTGGGGGATTTCAAATTTGTCAGTTATCAAGTATTAACTGAATAAAGTGATTAACTTCAGCACATTCTTTATTTAATTTTTAGTTTTTTTTTTCAATTTTACTAAATCAAATTTAGTTTCGAATATTTTTTGGTTGCATGTTTATATTTATTGAATTATCTGCTTTCGCAATGTCATACATATAAAATAAAGTATAATAAAAATGAATACACTTGCATCATACATAGAAAGTAAAGTATAATACATTCGCATACATATAGCACATGATGTTGTTGGAGTGTAACCCTTACATATAACACTGACATTATACATAGAAAGTAAAGTATAATACGTTCTCATACATATAAGGTGAAATGTTTTTACTTAAATATAAAACCGAAAATATTTGCATCATACATAGAAAGTAAAGTATAGTGCATTCACATACATATAGAACATGTTGTTGGAGCGTAAATCATACATATAACATTGACATCATACATAGAAAAAATGTATAATACATTCTCATATGTATAACAAATGCTGGAACGACTACGTAAATTAAACTATCTTCCATACAAGAGTGTAAATA
Source organism: Capsicum annuum (assembly GCF_002878395.1). NCBI lineage: Eukaryota > Viridiplantae > Streptophyta > Magnoliopsida > Solanales > Solanaceae > Capsicum > Capsicum annuum. The sequence goes on from NC_061120.1 coordinate 45,842,986, forward strand.
AATATCATACACATACTGTTGTTTGAGTATAAATCTAATATTTGTAGTGTAAATTTTATAAATAATGTCAAAATATCATTTAAACTAGGTAATATATTATAAGTCAAAAGGGCAGTGTAGCACACAAATAAGAAGTTGCTAGGAATATAAACTTATCATGGACAGCCTCGACAAGTAAAGAAAAAGTTCATTCTAGTGTAGATGAATGTAGGAAGGTAGAACTAAGTGGAGCTGGCTAGGATTCATAAAAATGAGAAAGTAAAGAGCATAAATCAAATTGCTATTATGGCTGAAACAGAAGCTGAATAATGGAAAGAACTACCAAGCACAGATACAACAAAGTATGGCTTGGCTTGCCTACTAGGGGATAACGTAGGCGTCATCACGACTTGAGAAATTGGGTCAAGACAGCTTGGTTACAATATTGTGCAAGTTTTTACTTATAATATAAAACAAATACACTAGCATCATACATACAAAGTACTGTATAAAACCTTCTCATCCATTAATTTTTCCAATCACTCTATACAAAGTAATGAAGTATTTCAATTCAAATTCTAGAACATATAACGAATACTGATTTTGCGTTTCAGCTAATACTAATGCAAGAGCATCAAATTCAGTTCCTTCAATACAAAGAACAACACCGATTTCACGATCAAACTCTATCTCCTTATTAGACTTGTCAAGAATTGAAATACACAAAAGGTAATTTACAAATCCTGGAAAACTTTTCTTCAATTCGATGTACACCCTCACTCCATTATCATTCTTTCTAATAACTGGAGAGAAATTTCCTTCAACAATTTACTTTAAGTTTTTTTCGTCCTTCATCAATATTTAATTCTGTAGCAATCGTCAAAATCAATTTCAAGAATATTATACTTTCTGAAACAACAATTCCGTCACTTTTATATTGTTCATAAAGAATTTCAGACCATCAAGACCCTAAATGCCTCAACAATATAGTGATGTTCATATTGATTTTTGGAAATAGAAGAAAACAAATGTTTCTATTTTTTTTCAAATTGAATTCTAAATCGCAATTCAAAAAAATTGTGGTAATGATTCTAGATATTTTTTGAATTTGAATTATAATTACTACTTTTAAGCATTCACAAAATCAAAACATTAATTACTACCATTATTAAGGTAAGAGAATAATTGGATATGATTTTATTTCCATAACTTATGGAGAAATAGATTCCTCATACATTGAAGTTACGTATGAGGTACATTGACATGTACATATATTTTCTCAAATTTGGAAGAGAGAAAGTCAATTCAGGGTCTTATGTAATTAGTTTCATTTAGGATGAGATTTATGTTGTTTATCCTTAACTTAAAAAAAATTAGAAGTTTGACCGGTATATATACATATATGAAAAAAGAAGTGGCAATAGTTACTATAAGTATACATAAGAATCTTTTTTGAATTCCTATGATGCAGTTGCGGCTTATCAGCTGAAACGAATTAATTTAGATAGTCCTTTATAGCTCGGTGATGTCTAGATCAATGTGTTTTTAATTAAGAAAAACTCCCATCAAAGTTCACAAAGAATCTTTAGGTGTTTTTCATATAATTTATGGATATTTTCCAATATCAAGAAGTATAAAAACATCCTTTTTATATATGTTTGAATCATTGTTGGTCATATTACTTTGCATTTTTCTTTGGAGGAGTAAAATTCACCCACCAGGTTTTATTAATAATTAAATTCTTCCTCATTTAGTTAAAAGAATAAAATTGGTTGATATTTTGGCAATACTATGTAACATAAATATCATTATGGAAGAAGTTTATCACCGAAATGATAATTGATACAGCAAAATAGAGACTATCAATTCGTTTTCTAAATCGAAATCCTTTTCTTATAGAAGAATACGACATTGAGATTTTTTCTTGTAATGAAAATTGATCTCTATTATCATTTCAGTCCTAGGCCTTACATATGCATACTAACATAGTATCTTCATAGAGTATTTTTTCAAATCTAAAAATAGATACATTGCTTACATACTACTGAAACACCCAGGTGTTGGTCCTTGAAAAATTCTGAGTTTTAAGCTTACTTTCCTAACTACGACTCTTTTTCCGAGTCTTAGGGAGTCATTACGAGTCATAGGACCCAGTTGTAATGTGCCAAGTGAGATTAGTTTAAGTCACTATTTTGACTACGACTACCATGTTACGAGTCGTAAGGACTCTAAACGACTCGTATAATCCTTTCCATAAGGAAACCAGTATGATGCCCAAAGTATTCTTTCCTAAGTACGACTAACATGTAATAAGTCGTATGGACTTGTTACGAGTCATAAGGTCATTTTAGTACCAGACCAGTATTGGTGGCCTAGGACACTGTCCAGACTACGACTAAGGGGAAACGAGTCGCCCCTCCACTAAAATGGGTTGGAATGCGTTCCAATAAAAAGTAACCCATCCAATAGTATTTAATATCCAAAAAACTATCAAATAAAACACGTACCATGCTGAAATATCATAAGTACCACCTCGTCCTAGGCCATCGTACGGATAAATAGACGTATTGGTTCATGTAAGGGTGCATGTAGAATACCAAAGGGAGTTATTCATGTTCAAGCAAGTTTCAATAATATCATTGTCACTATTACAGATATACAAGGGCGAGTAGTTTCTCATAGGGGTACCTTACGAGTTGTAAGGTCACCCATAATGACTGGCGGCTTATTATCCAGCCTTTTAATGAGGGTATTTTAGATATTTTTCTCTTATTCCAATAATAAAACACGGCCTATAAACATACTTGGGACCCTATTTTCATCCATAATACACATCAAATACACACTCTTCTCTCTCAAATTCTCTCAAGCATCATACCTAGGGTTTCCAAGAAGTGGGTCATGTAGAGCTTCAAGAGTTGATTTCTCTCCATAATCTTAGGTATTTCAGACATGTGACTCTACCCTTAAACTCATTTTTTCTACTGCATAAATTTACATGGTTGATTACGTAGATTTGAAATAATGGTTTTAATATGGTTAAGGGCTTTGATATAAATGGTTCTGAAATTTATTTCTCTTGGTTTATTATGCATTATTCATGCTTTGTTAATGGTTTTGAACTTGTGGGGTGCATGGGATTGGTGAACAATCAAAGGGGTGATGTTTTCCCCAGTTGTGGTGAGTTTTGCTTTGACATATGGTTTTGGAAATTGAGTTCTCTCAACCTAAATGTGAAATTGATAATGATACATGGCTTTGTCACATATTTTGACTAGCTCACTTGAACTGATGCATTGGAAGGTTAACAAACTATGATATAATTTTATTGAACTTTAGGGTATGTGGATTCCCCATGTAAATGTTAATTGAACCTAAGGGGTCATGAATTTTCCTTGTGTGATGGTTAATGGATTATGGTATGATAATGAATTTGTAAGTGGGGTTGGTACGATGATACCAACTGGATGCCTAAATAGATAATCGGTTCAATAAATTGAAAATGTGTGTTAAATATTTTAATTAGGCTTAAAATCAAATTGTGTAGCCGATCCATGAAAGAGGAAATCCTGAGGGACCAACACTAAAAACTGCACTAGCCATCGTGGGGGTCTAGATGACCGAGAGGTTCAAGTTCTTATTATTATTATTATCATATGATTGGGAGGTTTGATTCCCCCATGTTATATAAATTGGTGCTTAAGTTACCTTTGATTTATGCTGGGAAGTTCGAATCCCCTATCAGGCATATGATATATGATAATCCTCTGGTTCATGAGGCTATATGCATTGGGGCCTTTTTAGCTGGGGGAGAGCTGGGACCATATAGCCTGTGGGTTCCTTGATTATGATAGTTATGCTACACAATCTAGGTTAAGATTTTAAATATTCATACAAATCCTTGTTCCCTACCCCAGCATATGGTATATATATAAATATATTTGTATTGATATTTGATGATGTGCATGGGATTTGATTGGTTTTGAATTATTACGCATGCCATTATTTATTCCCTTATCCCTGAGTTACATGCTAGTACTCCAACTGTTAACCATCTCTTGATGCTGTATCACTATGCAATGCAAGCGTCAGAACTTTTTCTACCTTTCTTGTGCAGTAATCAGGTGTTCGTAGATAGTTCGTGAGTTGACTTGAGGTGGTGAGCTTCCATCCTTTGAAAGACTTTATTTCATGTTTTGGTTTTCTATGTCATAGACTTTGTTTCAGTCTTGTTTTTGGCTATGGTCGGGGGCATGTTCGGATACTTTATTAGTATTCAGTTTTGTTAGAGGCTTTGTGGGTACTGTGGACTTGGGTATTGTATTGGTAGTTGGTATTGGTTATTGGTATCGGTTGTTAGTTATTGATATAATTTAGAATCTTTGAACTTATTTTACTCTATCTTGTTATATGTTTGGACTTCAGGCTATGTTAATGAGTGTTGTGCTCTGTTGACTAGGAAATTAGGGTGGCCTCTTGTCCTCGACATACTTAAAATGACTGTCACGGCTAGGCCTTGGTTCTGTTTATGACAAAGTTTGTATCAGAGCCTAGGTTCATGGTCAATTGGGTATCCATAAAGCCATGCCAAGTAGGCTCTCTTTTATAGGTGTATAGCGCACCACACTTATAAGGGAAAGGCTAGGAGGCATTTAGGAATGTTTTCCTTTCTTTTTATCTTATTTTCAGGTTGTAGAGTCTAAGGTTTTGAATCTCTCTAATTTTTATTTGCTCGCCTTTCGGACCATGCCTCCAAGAAGATCTGATATTCATGAAAACTCTTCTGTCATATCTAAGGACAATATGAAAGGAGCTCATTCTACTTCTAGGGTATAGACTCGGTCTAGGGTCACTGCTACTGATTGCCCCTGAAGTCCCATCAGTATCAACTAATTCTACTCCAAAGGGTGACACTCGTTCTCAGTCACCTTAGGGAGATATTACCAATACTGAGTTTCATTGCTTTATTTATTTGTTGACCCAATTAGTAATAACTTAGTCACAATAGTCGAGTCCTACTAGTATTACTGTGAGTTCTTCTGAGGCTACTAGAGTTAGCCAGTTTACGAGGTTGCACCCTCTAATTTTCACAAGTACTAAAGTTGAGGAGGATCCTCCAAGGTTCATATCTAAAATGGAAAAAATCTTTCAAGTGATGTATTCTACTGATATAGAGGGTGTGAAGTTCGCTGCTTATCAGTTGAAGGATATTGTGTATCAGTGGTTTGAGGAGTGAGATAGTCTAGGGATGATGATGTTGAGTCATCTTCGTGGGATAATTTTTAGGTGCCATTTTTGATGGCTTCTTCCCTCAAGAGTTAAGAGAGACAAAATCTAAGGAGTTCATAAATCTAAAGTAAGGAAGAATGATAGTAAAAAAGCATGCCTTAAAATTTCATCAGTTGTCACGATATGCTCATGAGTTAGTGTCTAGCATGAGGGATAAAATAAGAAAATCTGCTTTTGGGTTATCCCGTGATTTGATTCTGGAGAGCAAGGCTGCCTTATTGAAAAAGGATATGGACATCTCTAGACTTATGGTGTATATATAACTATTCGAACAGGAAAAAAGAAGCAAGCTGAGATAGGGAAAAGACAAAGTAAAAGATTTAGATAATTAGAGTAGGGCGGAGGCCAACAACAGAGTAATAGAGATGGTGGGAAATAGTCTTAGAAGAAGAATTGGGGAGTCTTAACTCCTATTCGACGGCTAGTGCTCCTTTCCCTAAGTTGTCCAGTGATCAACGTTTTCAGAGTAGTAATGGTTCTAGGTCATATGGTGCCTAGTATCAGTCAAATAGGGCCCAATCAACACCTTTATATTCTCCTTCCAGATTCTGTGGTCAGTTACACCGTGGTCAGTGTAAGAAGGGAAAGAACTGATGTTTTACTTGTAGTCAGATTGGTCATATGCATTGGGATTGTCCTTTAAAGTTTGCTTCTGGGCCAACACGATTCCTATTGCTACTTCATCAGCTCCTGCACCAAAGGATGCCACTTTTGGCTCCGACACTATTTGAAACCATCTCTATGCTCTTACTACCTGTCAGGAGTCCCAGGCATCTCCTGATGTCATCACTGGTATCTTAAAACTATTCTCTTGTGATATGTATTGGTTGCTTTATCCGGTTTCTACTCTTTCTTATGTGACCCCATTTATGACTGTGCATTCTGGTTTTGATCCCTAGTATATTTCGAACCCCTTTTTTATTTCTACCTTAGTAATTGACTTTGTGGTTTCTAGAAGAGTATATAAGGGTTGTGCGATATCTATTGGTGGTAGGAAAGCTTTGGTGGATTTGATTGAATTAGACATGGTTTATTTTGATGTCATCTTGGGAATGCATTATTGCACTTGTGCAATGCCTCTTTAGACTGTCTGACCTATAAGGTCATTTTTAAATTTCTGAATGACCTGGTTATTGAGTGGGAAAGGAGTTATCTAGTTCCTAGGAGAGGTTCATATCATATCTTAGAGCCCAAAAATTAATTTCCAAGCGGTGTCTTTATCATTTGGTTTGGGTTAAAAATTCTAACTTGGAGGGTCCTTTCTTATAGCTGTACCCGTGGTTAGTAAATTTCTTGAGGTCTTCCCTTATGATCTTCCTGATGTTCCTCTTGATAGGGAAATTTATTTTTGGATTGATCTTCTTTCGGACACTTATCCTATCTTTATCCCTTCCTATAGGATGGCTCCAATTTAGCTGAAGAAGCTTAAAGAGCAAATGAAATATCTCATTTATATGGGTTTCATTCACCCTAGTGTGTCTTCGTGGGGTGCTTCTGTTCTTTTTGTGCATAAGAAGAATGGTTCCCTTTGGATGTGCATTGATTACCGCCAGTTAAATAAGGTGATAGTAAAGAACAAGTAGCCTCTTCCTAGGATAGATGACTTGTTTGACCAGCTTCAGGGTGCTAAGTATTTCTCCAAGATTGATCTCTGTTCAGGCTATCATCAGCTAAAGATTAGGGAGGGGGATATCCTTATGACTGCCTTCTATACCTATTACGGTTGTTTTGAGTTCTTGGTCATGTCTTTTGGATTGACCAATGCCTCATGACATTATGGATCTCATGAATTGGGTACTCCATCAGTTTCTATATTTATTCGTCATTGTGTTTATTTATGATATTCTGGTTTATTCAAAGAGTGACGCATAGCATGTTGATCACCTCTATATTGTGTTGCAAACCCTAAAGGATCAATGTTTGTATGCTATGATTTCAAAGTGTGAATTTTTGTTTAATGCTATTACTTTTCTGGGTTATGTTGTATCTTGTGAAAGGATCATGTGGATCCATAGAAGGTGGTGGTGGTTAAGAAGTGGCCTAGACCCATGACTCCAACCGATATTTGAAGCTTCTTGGGCTTAGCCGAATATTATAGAAGGTTTGTGGAGGGCTTCTCATCTATTGTGGATCTATTAATTAAGGTGAGCCAGAAGAATGTGAAATTTCTATGGTCGGATACTTGTGAGGGGAGTTTTGAGAAACTGAAAAACTGGTTGACTTCTACTTCGATTTTGACGCTGTCCGAGGGTACTGATGGTTTCATTGTCTGTTTTGATACATCTCGGGCAGGACTTAGTTGTGTTTTGATGCAACATAGTAGAGTTGTGGCATATGGTTATAGACAGTTGAAGGTTCATGAGAAAAATTATCTGACTCATGATTTGGAATTATTAGCTATGGTGTTCACATTGAAGATCTGGTGACATTATTTGTATGTGATCTATGTTGATTAGAGCCTGCAATACATGTTCACTCAGAGGAAGCTAAATCTCAGGCAAAGGAGGTGTCTTGAGTTGCTAAAGGACTATAACATGAGTCTTTATTATCACCTAGGTAAAGCTAACATGATTGCTGATGTACTTGGCAGGTTGTCCATAGAGAGCTTATCTCATGTGGATAAGGAGAAACATTATTTGGTAAAGGATATTCACCATTTAGATAATCTTGGAATTCATCTCTTAGATTCTAAGAATGGTGGTATGTTGGTGCAAGAAGTGGTGAAATCATCTCTTGGTGCTGAGGTAAAAGAAAAGCAGGTGTTGGACCCTATCTTGATGCAAATCAAGGAGGATGTGGGTAGGCAGAAAGTGATGGCTTTCGAGATTGGTGGTGATGGTATCTTGAGGTTCCAAAAGAGGGTGTGTGTTCTCGACATTGATAGGTTGTGAGGAAGAATTTTGGCCGAAGCTCATGAGTCACATTATATTGTTCATCCTAGTTCAACAAAGATGTATCAGGATCTTAAAGAGATATATTGGTGGAATAACATAAAGAGAGATATGGCCAATTTCGTGGATAGGTGCATGGAGTGTGAACAAGTGAAGGTGGAGCACTTAAGGCCTGATGGATTGTTTTAAGAAATTGATTTGCTTGTGAAGAAATGGGATTAATATGGATTTTGATACTATTCTTTCACTGTCTCGAAATCAGTTTATATCTATTTGGGTCATCGTGGATAGTATGGTTAAGTCTGCTCACTTCTTGCCGATGAGAACTAATTATCTGTCGAGGACTATGCAAAGTTATTTATTCAAGAGATCGTGAAGTTGCATGGTGCACCTATTTTTATTATATTTGATTGAGGTACTCAGTTCTCATCATATTTTTGGCGCTTATTTTAGAGAGGTTTGGGGACTAAGGTGAGCCTTAGTATGGTTTTCCACCTGTAGACGGATGGGCAAGCGGAGAGAACTATTCAGACCTTGGAGGATATGCTTAGTCTTGTGTGATTGACTTTGGTGGTAGTTGGGTTGACCACTTTTCTCTCATAGAATTTGCCTACAACAACAGCTATCACTCCAGCATTGGTATGGCTCCGTTTGAGTCTTGTATGGTAAGAGGTGTTGCTTTCCTATTGGGTGGTTCAAAGTTGGTGAGGCTAAGTCATTTTGTCCTGATTTGGTTCACCATGCCATGGAGAAGGTGAAGATGATTCGAAATAGGCTTAAGACCACGCAAAGTCACTAAAAGTCCTATGCAGATGTGAGAAAAAGAGAGTTGAAGTTTAATGTTGGTGACTGGGTGTAATTAAAGGTGACTCCCATGAAGGGAGTGATGCAGTTTGGGAAGAAGAGGAAGCTTAGTCCCCGTTATATTGGTTCGTAGTTGGTTTTGAGGAGGGTTAATAATGTTGCATATGAATTGGATTTGCCTTCTAGCTTAGGCTCTATTAATCCGGTCTTCCCATCTCGATATTAAGAAAGAGTGTGGGTAATCTTTCGTTGGTTGTTCCTTTGGAAGATGTGGGTATTTCAGATTCCTTGTCTTATAAGGAAGTTTCGATGGAGATCTTGGATCGGCAAGTTCATCGATTGCGAACAAAGGATGTGGCTTTAGTAAAGGTTCTGTGGAGGAACCATAAGGTTGAAGAGGCCACTTGGGAGATTGAAGAGGACATGAAGTCTAAGTATCCGTTCTTGTTCCCCCTTCCAAATAATAGTCCGTATGTGTTATTCTTAACATCTTTGCTTTTTGACTTTGTTAAAGGAAATTGTGATTTCCTTGTACCTTTGTTTTTTATCTTTGTTAAAGGTAAGAGTGGGTGTGTTTCTGTGTTAAATCGTGCTAAGGGATACCTTGACTTTTCATTCGGGGATGAATGATCCTAAAGGGGGAGAATAAAACACCCCAGGTGGTGGTCCCTGAAAATTTCTAAGTTCTGAGCTTACTGCCATGACTACGACAATCCTTACGAGTCGTAAAGAGTCATTACGGGTCAAAGGACCTAGTCGTAATATACCCAGTGAGATTTGTCTAAGTCACAGTTTTGACTACGACTACCATGATATAAGTCGTAAGGACTCTAAATGACTCGTATAGTCCTTTCCATATGCAAACCAGTGTGATGCCCAAAGTATTCGATCCTGAGTATGACTAGGATGTAACGAGATATATGGACTCGTTATAAGTCATAAGGTCATTTCCATAATTGGACCAGTGTCGGTGGTCTGGGACACTGTCGAGACTATGATTGAGGAAAAATAAGTCATAGGGTGACCCTACAAGTCGTAAGGTATAACGACTCAATTTTCTGGAATCGGAACGTCACACGGTGCTCATGATCTTGAAGGACCACAAGCTAACCCTCTACTGATATCTGTACCTGCATATTGCATAATATAGATAATAAATACGGAAACTGGCCATAAGGTTCAAAACATCTAAAAATACTCAAAATTGAAAACTGAATACTGATACATCTGTCCGAAAAAACTCTAAACTGTCTGACCTGTGGAGTTGATAGGACATGTCCCCAACTAACTCCGTCTACTGAAAATAAACAAAATCTGATGCAATAATGATAAAAGGATCATCCTCGAATAAAGAGGACTCACTGCTATGTCTACTGCTGCTGACTGGGACTGAGCTGCTAAGGGTACTTTGGATCTCGTGCCTCTGAACCTATGGTGTCAAATAAAACACCATAGCGCAAATGCTTTAGTACAGGAATGTATCGAGTATGCAGACGAGGTAAGGCTAAATACAAGGGCTTATGCATGAACAATTATTTAATTGAATAATCATGAGAGTACTGAATGAGAACACATGCATGAATGCACAAACCATAACTACAACCATCACGACTCTGAATACTAAAACTTGGATACTGTATTACTGTCATATGAACTCACTACTAATACTGAGATACTGAACAACTGAATCATCTGATACCGATAGCTGAGTACTGTAGTTGAGATCAGTCTTATATAGCGAGTGATCTCGAAATCTGTGGATACTGAAGATGATTGACTAAATATAATCCTGTCATTGACTGAATTTTGAGCTTTCTACTCTTGATTGACTGCATCGGAGATCAAACCTATCTAATAGATGATTTTAGAATCTACTATAAATGATAAGAAAATATCATGTCCGAATCTGACAACAAGAATACTCAACTGAATTTGAGACTGAGATCAAACCTATTTGATGGGTGATCTCTAAATTTGATACTAAATAACTTTATATGAGACCAAGCCTATCTGACGGGTAGTCCATGAATCAATGGAACTATCTGAGTTCCTTATTGAGATAGATGACTGTATCTGACAGTCCTGATTTCTAAAAATTGATGCTGAAACTGTAATTGTGGGAAGTAGTCACTTAACCGACATACCCCGAATCTCAATTGGTGGGGTCCAACCTGTAACCCTAGCTGGAAGTGTGTCAATACCGTGCCACGAGTAAAGACCTCTTTAGTCAAGCCTCTCAGACGGGTGACCCTCGCAGGAAGTCAAGCCTAAGGCATATAATAGTCAAGCCTATCTGACGGGTGACTAGCCTTTCCTAACGGGTGACTCTTGCATCCTGCATAGGCTACACAGTTCTAGAGTTCAGGGATTGCTCTTAACGACTCTGCCTCTCTGACGGGGAGCCGCCATCCCTTCCCTTGTTCGGTGCTAGGTCCTACTCCCAACTGAAAGACTCTAAACTAATTCTTAACTGAACACAAACTAAGCTGAATCTGATACTGATCATGTTTCTCGAATTGTCTGACCGAGTTAAGTTGAATTCACTTGGTTTTGTATCTGACGGAATACTACTGAATCTCGTTATCTGACTTAACGATACTAAGCTTTGAATAGAGAACTCGATTACTACAGAGGTCAGAACTGAACACTTAAATACTACTAAATCTGAGCTGGGTACAATACTGAGGCTAGATTACTAGCGATACTGAGATTATGACGATTACAGAGATTACTGAGATTTCTTAAGTTCTGTCTCTGTCTAAGAATACAGAGTTCTATAACTCGCTGAGTCCTAAGAATCATGGCTCGACTGGAATTATCATGAAAACTGACACGGGCTCTAGACAGCAACTAAATTATCGGGTATGAATACCCCCAAGACTCGATAACATAAAAGTAAAACATAACCATTCTTGAATAATCAAGACCATGGACAATCATTCACCGCCACAATCACTAAGGCATCACTTCAAGCATTTAGGAATCCTAAACATGTAATAACATAGGGGGACATGCTATTGGATCATACTCCATTCAACAAGGTCTTGCATCAAACACTTGGCATGTATTAAAGTCTTAGCATGTATCAAAGAGCACATAATTGGGGAATTTCATGCTATCATATCACAATTCATTCACTAAGGCTTTTCAAAAAACACTTGACATGCATGGGCTTGCACACAATTGGGGATTTCTAGTCAACATTCTATAAAGGCTTTAATTCCTTCACATAAGCATTTTATCAAACATATGGGGAGCATGCTTTGCTTATACAGCAATTTCTACACTTAATTAACATGAACACATCACTTAACAAGCAACTTGAAGAGGGTTTATCATGAACATCACATGAATATCACATACTAGGGTCAAAGCTTGAAACCTCATATACAAAGCATGAATTAAAAACTTAATAATAGCATGAACTCCAATTTTAATTCACATAAATCATGAAAACTCATAAACATAAGATATTTGAAATTAAGAAAAAGGTTCTTGAGCTTCTTGGATGAAAGGGTCCTAAGAATCAACATCTGCATACCATAGGGAAACTCTTTCTTGGAGGCTCTTGGATATATTCTTGATTTCTTAATTTCTTTTGATTTTTCTTGAAGAAGAAAGAAGGGTTTTGATTTCTAGAAAATCCTAGTTTTTGATGTTAAAGATGAAGAATGAAATTGTGAGCCTTGATCGGATATAAATAGGGGCTGAAAATAGTGGGAAAAATACCAAAAAACCCTTTTAAAATCGAGTTAAAAATGTTGAACGGGGTCTGCTACGGTCGAATTGATGGTTCATCGCAAGTCTGACGGTCTGTCAGATCGTCTGTCGCACATCGATCGAACAAGAACATATTGCCTTGGTTGCGATGGTCCGAGTGGGTCCGTCATGAAACTAACGGTCTGTCAGATCATCCGTCACACGTTGGCCAGGAAGAGCCCACTCTGCCTCAGTGCAACGATCTTATCGAAGGTCCGTTGCAGCCTCGATGGTCCATTGGATTGTTCGTCGCGCATGACGATCTCAGCAATAGTCCGTCGTAGACTTGATGGTCTGTTGTCCTGGCCATCGCACTTGGGCATCACTGCCTTAGTTTCGACGGGCTGGGCGACGGTCCATCTTAAGCTCAACGGTCCGTCAACCCGGCCCCATCGCACCTGGGTGGTTCTGACTGTTTTCCATAAAACAACCATAACTTTCTCGTTTGATGCTGGATTTTGATGAAATTAGTATCGATGAAAGCTTATGCAATGCTCTACATGACAGAAAGTCTATATTAGGGAAAATATACACAGTTCAAAATATTTCTGACTTGGGAAGGCACTTCTTAATCTTTTTAGGACAGGATATACGCTTCACTGAACACGCTCTAAGGCTCAGACTAGGAGAGAATTTTATGGGGTCTTACATTATCTCCTCCTTGGAAACATTCGTCCTCGAATGTTGCTTGATAGGTTTAGAACACTGATCAACTGAACTTACTCAATGAACAAGAACGTCTGAAACATGACTATGCAATTGGAACACTGATACTCTGATTTTTCATATTGGAAATACATATCATATGCATGGAATACTCGACTGAAGCTACTCATACGCTGAATTCTCATACTAGACATGCATATTTGATGCATGGATGCATAACTGGGTTGATATCATGAATGGATGACTAAACACACTGAAAAGATGAACTATTTCTACTGAATGTGCATATCTAATGCATGGATGTCCGACTGAACTGACTCTCGAAAGCATGACTGGCTATGCAATGATCACTGATGTTAACTTTATACGGAGAGGCTGAACATGTAAATTAATGAGTCTAAGAACATGAGAGTATCACAATATTATGGGGTATCTTCCCGTTGGGGCTCTATGTCCTTCGATAAACACCTTGCTAAAATACTAGGGCGGTGCACGGGACACCTACAAACTGGGTCATGATTGACCGACTGAGATCTGAAACTAATACATGACTCATGCTAACATATAATCTCAAAAACGGGAGCAAAGGATCTAACAATGCATATCATAAAGATGAAGGACTCATAACATACCCAAATCTATATCAGGGAACCTTTCTTGATCAAGTCTGTTCTGACACTGACCACTATTTGCCCCAGAAGGGGCACCCTTCTGATAAAACTCTCTACCCCTATGAGCTATCAATCTACACTTTCACATTCTATGGCCTGGCTCACCATACCCAAAGCACACATCACTACCGGCTCTACACATACCTAGGTGACTCTTGCCATACTCTCTACAAAGCGGATAGGTACGAACACCACTAGCACTACTCTAGGATTTGGAGCTTAGCACTTCATCATAACTGACATCCTCAAACTTTGGTGCGGGTAACTAGCTGAGGATGGAGCTGGGACTGAAAATCTCTGACTATGCTAAGAACGACTACCACCTTGGGACCCTGCCTGAGAGAAACCATGACTACCTGTCCTGGCTCTCTTACTCACTCTCTTTCTTTCTTTTATCTTATCTAACTCAATATGCTATGCACGCATCATCAGCCTAGCAAGGTCCATATCTCTGTGAAGCATAACAATTCTACACTTTTTCAACACTAACCTAGATAAACCAGTCACAAACTTACTCATACTCACTCCAGGGTCAGCTATCAAGTCAGGACCATACTTAGCTAACTGTTTAAACTTAAGACAATACTCTTTCACTGTCATGGAGCCTTGACTTAGGTTTATGAACTCCTCTACCTTAGCTTCTCTCATCTCTAATGGGAAAAACTTATCTAAGAAGGCACCCTGAAACTCTTGCCAAGTCACGAAAGTTGCATCCTCCCCTCTACCCTTCTTCCATATCACTACCCAATCATGAGCAATATCGTTCAGCCTATAGGATGCTAACTCTACACTCTCCTCCTCAAAAACATGCATAATCTGGGTAATCTTCCCCACCTTCTCTAGATAAAGCTATGGGTCCTCACCTGCTACTAACCCAAGGAATTTTGGCAGGCTCATTCTCATTAAATCTCTAATTCTGGCTGCAGCTGAACCCCCTTCTTTCTGAGGTGGGGCCACAGCCTGATGGTTACCCTGAACATTAGTCGTCACAGCTTGGTCTAGTGCATAAAAAATTATCCAAAATTCGGTGTGTGAAACACTCTCATTCTCAGGATCGACTGGCTGAGGTGGCTGGTCATCAACTCTAAGGGCACTATCTCTGCGAGGAGGCATACTCTGTAAATAGAAGAAAGAGGTGGATTAGATTGAGGATCAACTTGAGCTCATGCTCAATCGCATGAAATGAATACTAAAAGAAGGGAAACTTCTCCTAAAACATCTTATAGACTCTTGTACATAAATGTGGCATGCAAAATACTCATGCACAAGACTCTAGTAGATGCGGCTTTTCAGAGTCCCTAAGACACTATTGAACCTTAGGCTCTAATACCAAGTTTGTAAAGTCCCAATTTTCTAGAACTGGAATGTCACACGGTGCTCATGATCCCGAAGGACGACAATCTAATCCTCTACTGATATTTATACCTAGACACTGCATAATATAGATAATAAATGCAAAAACTGGCCATGAGGTTTAAAACATCTAAAAATACTCAAAATTGAAAACTGAATACTGATATATCTAAAAAACCTCTAAACTGTCTGAGCGGTGGAGTTGATGGGACATGTCCCCAACTAACTCTGTCTACTAAAAATAAACAAAATCTAATGCAATAATGATAAAAGGATCATCCTCAAATGAAGAGAACTCACTGTTATGTCTACTACTACTGACTGGGACTGAGCTGCTAAGGGTACTTTGAATCTCATGTCTCTGAACCTATGGTGTCAAATAAAACACCACAGCATAAATACTTCAGTATGAGAATATAACGAGTATGCAGACGGGGTAAGGCAAAATGCAAGGGCTTATGCATGAATAATTACTTAACTGAATAATCATGAGAGTACTGAATGAGAACACATGAATGAATAAAAAATCCATAACTACAACCATCATGACTCTGAATACTTAAACTCAGATACTGCATTACTGTCATATGAACTACTAATACTGAGATACTGAACAACTGAATCATCTAATATTGATAGCTGAGTATTAGAGTTGAGATCAGTCTTATCTAAAGAGTGATCTCGGAATCTGAGGATAATAAAGCTGATTGACTAATTATACTCCCTTCATTGACTAAATTTTGAGCTTTCTACTCTTGATTGGCTGCATCGGAGATCAAACCTATCTAATAGATGATTTTAGAATCTACTATAAATGATAAGAAAATATCATATCCGAATCTAACAACTAGAATACTCAACTGAATCTGAGATTGAGATCAACCCTATCTAATGGGTGATCTCCAAATCTAATACTGAATAACTTTATATAAGACTAAGACTATCTGACGGGTGGTTCATGAATTAATGGAACTATTTGAGTTCCTTATTGAGATAGATGACTATATCTAACAATCCTGATTTCTGAAGATTAATGTTGAAACTGTAACTGTGGGAAGTAGTCACTTAATTGACATTCCTCAAATCTCAACTGGTGGGGTCCAACCTATAACCCCAGCTAGAAGGGTGTCAATACCGTGCCACGGGTAAAGAACTCTTTGGTCAATTCTCTCTGACGGGTGACCCTCACAGGAAGTCAAGCCTAAGGCATATAATAGTCAAGCCTATCTGACAGGTGACCAGCCTTTCCTGATGGGTAACTCCTACATCCTACACTGACTACGCAGTTTTGGAGTTCAAGGATTGCTCCTAACGGCTCTGCCTCTCTGACGGGGAGCCGCCATCCCTGCCCTCGCTCGGTGCTAGCTCCTACTCCCAACTGAAAGACTCTAAACTGATTCTTAACTGAACACAAACTAAGCTGAATCTGATACTGATCATGTTTCTCAAATAGTCTAACTGAGTTAAGCTGAATTCACTTGGCTTTGTATCTGATGGAATACTACTGAATCTTGTTATCTGACAGAATGACACTGAGCTTTGAATAGAGTACCTGATTACTACAGAGGTCAGAACTGAACACTTGAATACTACTAGATCTGAGATGGGTACAAAACTGAGGCTAGATTACCAGCGATACTGATATTATGGCGATTACAGAGATTACTAAATTTCTTAAGTTCTGTATCTATTTAAGAATACAGAGTTCTATAACTCGCTGAGTCTTGAGAATCATGGATCGACTGGAATTATTGTGAAAACTGACACGGGCTCTAGACAACATCTAAATTGTCGGGTATGAATACCCCCAGGACTCGATAATATAAAAGTAAAACATAACCATTCTTGAATTATCAAGACCATGGACAATCATTCACCATCATAATCACTAAGGCATCACTTCAAGCATTTAGGAATCCTAAACATGTAATAACATAGGGGGAGATGCTATTGGATCATACTTCATTAAACAAGGTCTTGCATCAAACACTTGGCATATGTTAAAGTCTTAGCATGTATCAAAGAGCACATAATTGGGGAATTTTATGCTATCATGTCACAATTCATTAACTAAGGCTTTTCAACAAACACTTGAAATGTATGGGCTTGCACACAATTGGGTATTTCTAGTCAACATGCTATAAATGCTCTAATTCCTTCACATAAGCATTTTATCAAACATATGGGGAGCATGCTTTGCTTATTCAACAATCTCTACACTTAATCGACATGAACATGTCACTTAAAAAGTAACTTGAAGAGTTTTTACCATGATCATCACATGAATATCACATACTAGGGTCAAATCTTGAAACCTCATAAACAAAACATGAATTAAAAACTCAATAATAGAATGAACTCCAATTTCAATTCACATAAATCATGAAAACTCATAAACATAAGATCTTTGAAATTGACAAAAAGATTCTTGATATTCTTAGATGAAAGGGAGCCAAGAATCGACATCTGCATACCTTAGGGAAATTGTTTATTGAAGGCTCTAGGAGAGATTCTTGATTTATCTAAATTTTTTTTTAAAGAAGAAAGAAGGGTTGTGATTTGTAGGAAACCCTAGTTTTTGATGTTAAAGATGAAGAATAAAATTGTGAGCCTTGATCGGATATAAATAGGGGCTGAAAACAGTGGGAAAAGACCAAAAATTGAGTTAAAAATGTTAAACGGGCTCTGCGATGGTTGAATCAATGGTCCGTCGCAAGTCTGATGGTCCGTCGGATCGTCCGTCATACATCGATCCAAAAAGAACACATTGCCTTAGTTGCGATAGTCCATCGCAAAACTGACGGTCCATCGCACGTTGGCCAGGAAGAGGCCACTCTGCCTCAGTGTGATGGTCCCATCGACGGTCCATTGCAGCCTTGACTGTCCATCGGATCGTCCATCGCATGTGATGGTCTAAGCGACGGTCCGTCGTAGACTTGATGGTCCATCTTCCTGGCCGTCGCACTTGGGAATCACTTCCTTGGTTGCGACGGGATGGGCGGAGGTTCGGTGCAAGCTTGATGGCACATCAACCCAGCCGTCGCACTTGGGCGATTCCATCTATTTTCAGTAAAATGGTCATAACTTCCTCGTTCGATGTCGGATTTTGACAAAATTAGTATCGATGGAAAGCTTATTGAATGCTCTACATGATATAAAGTCGATATTAAGGAAATTCTACATGGTTCAAAATATTTCTTACTTGGGAAAACACTTCTTAAACTTTTTAGGACCGGATTTACGCTTCACTGAACATGTTCTAAGGCTCAGACTAGGAGAGAATTTTGTAGGGTCTTACATAAGGTTACCCATAATGACTGGCATCTTATTTTTCAGCCTTTTAATGTGGATATTTTAGAAATTTCCCTCTTATTCCAATAATAACTCACGACCTATAAATATACCTGGGACCCTATTTTCATCCATAATGCACATCAAACACACTCTCTTCTCTGTCAAATTTTCTCAAGCATCAATACATAGGGTTTCCAAGAAGTGGGTATAGTAGAGCTTCAAGGGTTGAATTATCTCCATATTTTTGGGTATTTCAGGCATGTGACTCCACGCTTAAACTCATTTTTTAATGCATGAATTTACATGGTTAATTATGTGGATTTGAAATAAAGGTTTTAATATGGTTAAGGGCTTTGATATGAATGGTTGTAAAATTTATTTCCCTTGGTTTATTATGTATTATTTATGCTTTGTTAATAGTTTTGAACTTGTGGAGTGCATGGGATTGGTGAATAATAAAAGGGGTGATGTTTTCCCCAATTGTGATTAATTTTTCTTTGACATATGGTTTTGGAAATTGAGTTCCCTAAACCAAAATGTGAAATTGATAGTTATACATGGCTTTATCACATATTTTGACTTGCTCACTTGAACTAATTCATTGGCATGGTTAACGAACCATGGAATAATTTTACTGAACTTCGGGGTATGTGGATTTCTTGTGTGAATGTTAATTGAACCTAAGGGGTCGTGGAGAATTTGTGATGGTTAGTGGATTGTGGCATGGTAATGAACTTGTATGTAAGGTTGGTATGGCGACACAAACAAGATGCCTAAATGCATAGTCGATTTAATAAATTGAGAATATGTGTTTAACATTTTAATTAGGCTTAAAAGTGGATTGTGTAGCTAGACCGTGAAAGTAAAGGTCCCGAAAGATTAGCACCATAAACTACGCTAGCCAGCGCAGGGGTCTAGATGACCGAGAGGTTTGAGTCCCTCTTATTATTATTATTATTATTATTATTATTATATGATTGGGAGGTTTGAGTCCCCCATGTTATATAAATTGGTTCCTTAGTCACCTTTGATTTATGTCGGGAGGTTTGAGTCCCCCCATCAGGAATATAACATATGATTATCCTCAGGTTCGTGCGACTAATGCACTAGGGCCTTTCTAGCTGGGGGAGAGTTGGGCCTATATATCTCATGAGTGCTTGATTATGATAGTTATGCTACACAATCCAGGTTAAGATTTTAAAAGTTTATGCTAAGCCTTGTTCCCTACCCTGATATGTAATATATATATGTATGTATATATGTATATATGTATATATGTGTGTATGCATGTATTTCATTTGATGATGTGCATGGGATTTGATTGGTTCTGAATTATTACTCATGACATTATTTATTCCTTTATTCCTAAGTTACATGCTAGCGCTCCAACCACTAACCATCTCCGAATGTTGTATACCCATGCGATGCAGGGGCTGTAACTTCTTATACCTTTCCTACATAGTGATCATGTGTTTGTCGGTAGTTCGTGAGTTAACATAAAGTGATGAGGTTCCATCCTTCGAAAAACTTCATTTTATGTTTTTGTTTCTTATGTCTTAGACTTTATTTCAGACTTATTTTTGACTATGGTCGGGGGTATATCTTGATATTTTATTAGTACTCAATTTTGTTAGAGGCTTTGTGGGTACTGTGGATTTGGGTGTTGTGTTGGTAGTTGGTATTGGTTGTCGGTATCAGTTGGTGGTTATTGATATAATCTAGAATTTTTGAGCTTATGTTACTCTATTTTGTTATATGTTTGGACTTTAGTCCATATTAGTGAGTGTTGTGCTCTGTTGTCTAGGAAATGGGGGTGGTCTCCGGTCCGTGACAGACTTTAGATATCACAAAACATTTTTCATTATCATCCAATGAGTTTGAATGGGATTATTAGTTTACTAATAACGCATGCTATGTTTAATCACATACAATTCATGATATACACCAAATTTTCCAACACTTTTGCATACTCGCATTGTGAGTTACTTTCACCTTCATTCTTTTAAAGTAAAAACTCACATCTAATGGTGTCTTGACAATATTAAATTCAATAACCTATACTTGTCAAGTACTTTTTCAATGTAATGAGACTGTGACAATGCCAATCCTTGGGGAGTTCTATGAATTCTTATGCCTAAGATCACATTAGCAATTCCAAGGTCTTTCATATCAAACTTGCTCTCAAGTATTCATTTGGCAACATTTATGTCAGAAGTGTCTCTAATGATGATCAACATGTTATCCACATACAAATAAATGATAACTTTGTGATTTGGAGTAGCTTTAATGTAAACATATTTATCACCACTCATTTATCTTATATCCATATGTCAATATGGTTTGGTCAAGTTTTGCATGCCACTTTTTGGTGCTTGCTTTAGTCCATATAGTGACTTACAAGTTTGCACACTTTTATTTCCTTACCAAGAACTGCAAAATTCTTGAGTAGTTCTATGTAAATTTCTTCCTCCAACTCTCCATTCAAGAAAGTTGTTTTCACATCCAGTTGATGCATTTCAAAACTATATACCATAGTTAATACCAATCAACATCTGAATGGATGTTATCTTTGTTTTTGACGAATATATGTCAAAATAATCAAGACCTTCATTTTGTCTAAATTTTTTCACAACAAGTCTTATCTAGTATTTCTCAATAGTACCATCAGTTTTCATTTTTCTTTTGAATATCCATTCAGAGCCTAAACATCTATTTTCTAGAGGAAGATCAATCAATTTCCAAGTATAGTTGCTTAAGATTGCATCGATCTCACTATTGATTGTCTCTTTCTAAATGGATTTGACATTGCTTATTTAAATGTTTGAGGCTTATCTTCAAGACAAAATGTTACAAAATCTGATTCGAGGGAAGTCGGCGTATTTTATCTCTTTCTCTGCCTGGGCTTCTTTTCATTAAGTATATTTTCTTTTGATTTATCCCTAGGTCATTTATATCCTTCACTAGAAAACTCATGTCTAGTCTTATAAGGATAAATGTGCTAAAAAAATTCAGCATTATCTAATTCAGTTATTGTATTATAACGGATATCCAGATGTTTGAATTTATGAACCAAAAACTGACATGCTTTACTGTTTGTTGTATATTCGATGATCCTATTTTCACCCTTATGGGTATAGGAACTTGGACTTTTGATAGACATCCCCAGATTTTGAAATATTTTAAGTTGCATTTCCTTTCTTTTCTTTTCTCATATGGAATAGACTGTGTTTTTTTTATGAAGCACTCTATTAAGTATTCGATTAGTTGTAAGAATACCTTTGCCCATAAGTTTGGGGATAAACCTAGACTTATAAGTAAGACATTCATCATTTTCTTCAACATTTAATTTTTCTTTTCACAATCCTATTTGATTGGGGTGAATATGGGGCAGTAGTTTGATTGACAATTTAAATTTTTAAACATATCTCCGCAAAAAGAGATTTATACTCTTCACTTCTATCACTTTGTATTATTTTAATCTTTTTATCCAACTAATTTTCAACTTCACTTTTATATTGCCTAAATTCTTGTATTACCTCATTCTTATTATTCATCAAATAAACAAAACAATATCGAATGCAATCATCAATAAAATTATGAAATAATTTTTTTACCACGAGATGATGTTGACTTTATACGACAAATATCCATATGAATTAAATATAAGGGATTGAAATTCCTTTCAATAGACTTATACGCATGCTTAACATACTTTGATTCAACACATGTTTGAGAATTTAATTTGTTACAATTAAAATTAGGCAAAGATTCAAACTAATTTGTTTTCGCAATATTTTATAATTGATATGTCCTTAACATTCATGCCATAATCTATTTGACTCAAGCACGTAATAAGAAGCCTTAGGTTTCTTCATTTCAACAACTATTACATTAAGTTTGAAAAAACTCTCACTGAGATTGTCCTTTCCTACGTACATTTCATTCTTTGCAATTACAACTTTCTCCGAAACAAACTTACACTTAAACCCATTATTAATAAGAAGTATTATAGACTCTAAGTTCTTCCTAATTGTAGGAACATGGAGAACATTATTGAGATTCAACACCTTCTTGGAAGTTATTTTTATAAATATATGTCCACTTTATTCAATCTTAGTTGTTTCAGTATTTCCCATGATATTCACTTCTATGGGACCTGTGGCATTATAAGTAGCGAAAGCTTCTTTGTCCACACAAACATGTTGAGTGGAATCTTAATAAAACCACCGTTCATTTGGATTTCAAAGTAGATTACATTAAGTAATCATAGAACACACGTTTTCAATCTTTTCAGTTGCTTCCACCATGTTTATCTGATTTTATTTTTGCTCTTCTTCAGAACTTGATAATTTAGAGATCTACGGCCAACTTTACTATAATTGTAGCACTTGCATTTGAACATTTTCTGTTGTGATCTTTCTCTTGTCAAGAAGACTTTTTCATCATCTTTTATATATATATATATATATATATATATATATATATATATATATATATATATATATATATATCACACTAGTTCCATTAGGCTCATGCTATGTCCAGATCCAAACTCAAGATATAAAAATATTAATATATTAATTAAAGAAGTATAATTTGTTATTAATGTGTGTGTGTATATATATATATACATATATATATATATATACATATACATATATATACATATATATATATATACATATATACACATATATATATATATATATATATATATATATATA
>NC_061120.1:45866515-45916211 GCF_002878395.1 Capsicum annuum
TTTATGATTAAAAATATTATTCTCAATTTAAATTGAAATCTATAGTTCATTGTGTATAGTTTTTTAAATATCTTTATTGTAATTTAAAATATTTGAGTTTATCTAATTTGATTTAACTTCAAAATTTAGTCGAATTAACTATCATAAAATGAAAAGTGACACATAAATTAAAACAAATGAAAAGTAAGTAGTAAGATCTAATAAATACTACAACTGAAAATGAAAACACGACACCAAAGTTGCCTAAATTTTATCAAGTGTAATGAAAAATAGTGTAAAAGGTAATTTAATATTCCACTTGATCCATATTGTATGGTGTTTTTAATTCAAGCACACCACTTAAAATTACCTACATACAAAAACTAAGAAGTCTTTTCTCTAAATTACCTTTAATTAAATAGTACCAATTTATTCTTGGTTATGTAAAAGATTTACTTAGCTAAAATAAGAGTAATTTTCTTTTAAAAAGATATAAATATTTTGAAATGAATTATTATTTTTGGGCTAAGTATAAAAGGTTAAAGTATCATATAATGTAGAACTTGTTTGAATGATATAATAACTTATGGATAATAAGCATTTTTATAATTTATAACTTTTGACTTATTTTTTATTTTTTTCGTATAACACAAATTTTTAGAAGCACTTTTTTTTAAATCTTTATCCAAATACTATTAAAATATTTAAAAGCGATTTTAATTTAAAAATAGATAAAACAAATTAATCCAAAAAGATTACGTCCTTCATTTCTAAATACCTGCGACATTTTTGGTTTGTATGCTCCCTAAGAAGTTACGTGTTTTCATCATCATACTATTGTTTAACTTCTTTAATCATCCATCTTTAATTAATAGATGAAATGTGATCTCTTTTCAATAATTAAAAAGTGTGCTAATGAAAATATCTAAACAATCATAAATAAAGAGATTCGAGGACTAAACAAAAGTTTTTAGAGATTCAAAGACTACATAAAAATTTTCTATCCTAAAAATAGTTCATGTTTACTTCAATGAATAATTTCTCCTAAGGTAAAATGGAAGGACGAATACTCACTATGTCTTAATTTTTTAAAATGACAAGTATTCCCTTTATTTTTTTTTTTGGTTCATATTAACTTGACACTCTATAATGGTCCATTTCATCATTATGGCATTGCTTAGGACATAAGTACCCGATTAAAATTTTTTCTAGGATGAGAGTAGATAAAATCTCATGTTTTGATATTTTCTGAAGAAAATCTAGAGTTGTGTACTTTAGAGATGATTTGTGGCTTGTGGTGTAGTATTTGGTGGTGACGTGTTCATTAATGGATAGTCGAATGGAATAGAATCCTGTTGAAAGTTTTAAGGGGCAAGAAATGGGTTTGTATAAATCTAGTTATAGAAGTTGCCATGTTGGACATAAATCTGTGATGTCTAAAATCAAGGTATGTGTTGTGAAATGAAAGAAAATTTGAAATTCTCCAGAGAATCTGTTTAGGGTTGCTGAAGTGGTCAAATTACTGCTGTAGTAAGACTATTATAGCGACAGTTATGGGGAGGGCATGGATAGTTGTGGTGGGATCCTTGGCCACCATAAAGGGCTGATGTAGCAGTCACGAGATCGCTACATTGGTCATCAAGCAATTTTCTAATTTTCAGAGTTTTATTTTCCTAAAATCAAAGGGTTCGTACTTATACTTGAGAGAGGCAATTTTTTACTGAACTAGGGCTATTTTCTTCATTGAAATAAGTTTGTTTCTCCTTCTTATCAATAATTAATCCATTTAATTTGTAAAATAAATTAAATGACGATTAATGACGTTATTCTTGTGTTTAGGCCCTAATTTCTTGAATTGATGAAAAGGCCTATAGGTAAGTGTATATTTACATAAGATTGATTCTAGGTTGTTAATGAACACTTCCTAGCATAGAGTTGGTATCCTTGAATACAAATTTTGGAGTTTGGGGCAAATTGATGGTTAAGAAAACCCTGGCTAAGGTTTAATGATAAGGGTAAATTTTATCAGGTTGATTCCCCAAGGCCTAAAATTAAAGAGTAACCAATTTAATAACCTTGTATTTGATTGTTTTAAACCATGAATCTTGTAAACTAACTTGGATTTGGATTCTTTGATTGGGTTAGGTTATGATTAAATTGGAGTTTAGACGATTTAGTTGCATGTGTGCTCCTAAATTAGATACTGTCATGCTTGTGATTGATGATTATGGTTATTAATGCTTGAAAGAATAAGTTATTAAATATTGATCTTGATTTAAACAAATTGTGGTTTTAAGCATACTTCTAAATTGGGTACACAGTGTTATATCATATGAGATAATGGAATTGGAACCATTCATTGATATTGTTATGGATCGGTATCACTTTTTTTAATTTAATTTTGCATTTTATTAATAATTATCACATAATGGACCAACCCATCATACAACAAAACATCAGCCTACCACTATTCACCATACTCGGCCCAACCCAAATACAAAATATTAACAAATAGAAAGAGTAGGGTTTCCAAAAATATTTTAGTTTCCTAATCATCACCTCAACTCCACCGCCTTTTACATGGTTCTTCCTTTCTCAAATTTGGCCCTCCTTCTAATAATGCTTTGGATGATTGATATTGCACCCCTTCATCTCGATTTCCTTTAACCTTCAGCTCATAGAAGTAAGTACTGATTTTCCCTCTAGTATTTACTCTTTGATTTCCTGTTCAGCTAAATATTGATGCTCTCATCTCTGTAGCTGTATTCTCTAATAGTTAAGAAAATATAAAGGTTTTTGTGAAACTAAGAGAGATCTAGTTTGCTGAGATGTGCTATAATAGCTGAGTATGATACCCTCTTTTAGTTTCCCTTCGTATTTCATGGATTTGATTAAATTGACTCCACTTTCTCTTGCTTGTACTCCATAGATGTGGTATAACTGAATAAAGAGAATTGCTTGGACCCATAAATATTCAACTAGTTACCTCCATTTCAGGTTTATGAAGCTCCATCTAATCCATCTACCCTTCCATGGTGTTGAAAAATCTTTTTGTTAACTGTAGTAGCTTATGAGTAGTACATGCAATTTTTTGATGCTGTAGAATACTGTATATAAATTACATGTAAAATATTAAGCTTGAATATCCTCCTTCCCCTTATCATTTAGTATGTATGATCCTCAAGTATGGACTCTGCCATTTGTTACTGTTTAATATGGCTTTTCCTCTTTTCTCTAATTGCTGGTAACTTGTGATGGTGAAAGCACCCGTGTCTATGGCTAAGTTGTCTAGATGATCTGCTAATTAGTTTCCCTCCCTGTAGATATGCTGATATTGTACTTTCTTGTTTTGCATGGATCTGTGTATCTACTTGACTATATTTGCTATGTTCCATGGGCAATGCCATTCATTTGTCAACACCTTCTGCATGAACAGTGAGTCCATCTGAAAGATAATCTTATTGTGCTATGATTGTGAACAAAGCTTAGCTGCATATAAGAATGCATTAGCCTCTGTTTGCATACTATCTGCAAAGTGTTGTGGTTCTTCCTTAGCAAATAAAACATCACCATTCTCATCCCTCAAACAAAAAGCATATGAGCTTTCTCCTCCCCCTCCTTTTACAGCTCCATCTGTGTTGTATATGACCCAACCCTACTCTGGTGTCTTTTATAGTACTGTAATAGCCTTAACTTTTGTTTTCAACTTGCCAAATTCTCCAATTATTTGTGGCCACTCTATTGGAAATTCCAATGCTGGCTTTCTGACCTTCAACAACATTCTAAGATTCCTGGTAACATTATATATGATCCTCAATCCTGTAGTTTCCTTGTCTTTATGTTTTTTCTTGTTCCTTTTCCTCCACAGCTCCCACAGAATCATACTAGGTATAGCAAAGTAGTATGGCTGTTCTCTCCCTTTTACTTCAGCATTCCCCCATTTTAGAACTGTTACCCTTAGGGTCAAATTGTGAATATGAATACCTGTAAAAGAAGAAAAGTAGGACTAAGTCTTGTTAGTATGAAAAGAATTCCTGAAGACAAGAGCAATTGTCTAGAATTCTGGGTCATCACAACACCAGTACTTAGATGGACCCTGCATCCCATATCTCCTAACTATGTCATCCACATAAATTCTTCTTCTCTACAGCCTCCACATGAAAAAGCTTATCTTATAAGGCAAACCTTTCACCTATATCCTCTTGAATGTGTTGTCTATCCCTTCCCTATTCCTTATATACTGCCAAGCTGATTTTACTGTGAATAAACCTTTTGGTTCAATACTCCATATAGGTTAATCATCCTCTTTATATGATAGGGGAATCACTTTGTTAATAACATGATCTACCATCTCATCTGTGAATAATGTTCTAATCAACTATTCATCCAAAGTACCATCTCTTAGAAAGTCTTTTACCTACTTATACTGTCCTTGCTCCTCATCACCTCCTTCCATTATAGAATATAGATCTCTTTGTCTCGTCCAGTTATCTAACCAGATTTACAGTTTTCTTGCTTCACTTTCTATATGATTAAATGATCCATAAAATCTCTAGAAATTAGCATCTTCCTCCACACTTGTGATTCACTTGTACTTGTTTTCCACATTACTAGTTTGGGATGCTCCTTTTTGAAATATTTATTGAACTTATAATCCCTCCAAATTGACTTTGTAGTCCTGAAAGTCCACCAAAGTTTACAGAATAGAGCCATAGAGATATCAACAATCCTTCGATATACCAAACTACCTTCCTCTTGTGGTAAACAAACTGTTTGCCATTTTACCCAATGTCTTCCCTTCTCTCCAATTTTTCTACTCCAAAAAAATTGAGTAAGAATTTTTTAGATAATATTCAATACATTCATGGGAGGGTTCATTACTGATAAACAATGTATAGGGTTGCTCTGTAGTACATGCTTGATCAATACAACTCTTCTTTCTTATGATAACAGTTTACCTTTCCATGTCTGCACCTTACTAGCAATTCTGTTCATTAGCTGCTGATAGTAGTCCTTTTTTTTTCTCATGTAAAAAATAGGACATCCTTAGAAAATGAAAGGGAATTCTCTTCTCAAAATACCAATAGCCACTTCTGCTAGAACCCCTACTCCATTAGATACCCCTTTGTGCAAATAAATTGCACTCTTTTCTTTGTTTATTTTCTAGCTTGATACTTTCTCATATTTATCCAAAGCTGCAGTAACCAACTATAAAGTTTTCACTTCAGCTTTGCATAAGATGATCATATCATCTCCAAATGCAAGGTGATTCAATTTTGGACTTCCTCTTGGCATCCTAAATAACTTGAAATCCTTATTCTACATCAGTTTCTTTAGTGACCTTGACAACACCTTTACTGCTATTATAAACAATATTAGTGACAATGGATCCCCCTGCTTCAACCCTCTTATAGATCTAAAATATCCTTTAGGCTGACCATTTAGAAGTATTGAATACCAATTGTTTTCCAGTAATCTAAAGACCATATCTATCAGCACCTCTGAAAAACCAAATGTCCTCAACACCTTTGTTAAAAACAACCATTCCACTCTATCATATGCTTTCATTATTTCAAGCTTACCCCTCTTTCTAATTTTAGACATAATTTCCTGAACCACTAGGACATTCTCAATAATACTCCTTCCTTGAACAAAACTTTCCTGTTCTGGTGATATCAATTGAGGTAAAATTCCTTTAATCCTTTCATGAACAATTCTTAAAAATGTCTTATTTACAAAGTTACTAAGAGAAATAGGCCTTATGTCAGAAAAACTGTACACTAATAACTTTTTTGGTAGCAATAGCAAATTTGTATGAGTAATGAATCTAGGAAGTTGAAATCCATAAAAGAAAGCTGTTACCATTTTATGAATTTCCTGCTTAATAATCTCCCATACATCTTAGTAGAATGCCCCTGTCATCCCATCTGGACCTTCTGCACTATTTTTATTTAACCTCACCATAGCTTCTTTGATTTCATCCTCATCAGGTATTCTCATTATATCTTTATTCCGTTCTTCAGTCACCAGCTTTGGTAATTCCTCCAGCATGTTGAAATCTTTGGTAAACTGATTCTGGAAAAAATTGACTGCAGTCTCTCCAATATCTTGTACTTCTTCCAACCATTCACCATTTTTATTCTGAATCCTACTGATCCTGAGCCTGCTTCTCATTCCTTTAATAATGATGTGAAAAATTTAGTATTCCTCTTACCATCCTTGAACCATTTATACCCAACCTTCTGTCTCCAGTAATTTTCTTCCCTCTTCAGTTGTATGTTCAGTTCATCATGATTCTTAAACAAATTAGCTCTATTCATTCCACTAGGATTCTCCTTAACTTATTTTCTCTTACCCTGATAATATCCCCTACTGTAGTAATTTCCTAGAATATATTACCAAAATACTCTTTACTTCACTTAGCTATAGCTATCTTAGTGTTTTTCAATTTCTGTTGAAACACTATAAATGGATTTCCTTCAATCTGTAAATTCCAATTTTGTTCAATTACCTCCAAATAGGTTTCCTCCTTTAGCCAAAAATTTAGGAATTTAAAAGATCTAACTATCTGCTCACTCTCTATTCTACATTGAATTAGTAAAGAAGAATGATCTGATCCACTCCTAGCTAGATGTTCCACTTTCATCATCTGAAATATATTTTGCAGCCTATCATTGCATAGAATCCTGTCTTATTTTTTGAATATGCAATTCTCATCTGTTCTCCCATTCCACCAAGTGAATTTACTCCCTTTTAACTGGACTTCTTCAAAATTACATGAACTGATTCACTAATTAAAGTCATGTGTTTCATTAAAAGTAACATGTAGCCCTCTCAACTTTTCCTCCCCACTTCTTATTACATTGAAATCCCCTCCTATTAACCAAGGCAATTGATATGTATCTGATAAATCAGCTAAGGTATCCCATACTAACAACCTCTCATTTGCATTACATATAACATACACTAAAGTAACCAACAATGAAATACCTATATTTTGATTGGCAACTTTCAGAGTTAATTGCTACTCTTTATCTTTCACAATACTAAACTCTACATTCTCTTCCATGAAATCCCAAATCTTTCCATATACATTTAGTACAACATATTTCATACCTAGCTTCCTTCTATATTTCTCAATATGCTGACCATCTTGAAAAGGTTCCATAAGTTCAATAAAGTAAAACCAGTATTTTTTTTGCATTGTTATTAGTCTAGTAACGGCCAGTTGGGTGTTAACTGACCTTATGTTACAAATCAATACATTTATTTGGACTTTGATTTAGCTGTCTGACTCCTTGTATGCATTGTTGGTGATTTAGCCTCTACTACACTTGTACTACTATTTTTCTTCTACTTTGTTCTTTCTTGATTCTCCTTTAAAGCCTCTATTTGTTTAGGTGACAGATCTGCTGCTTTAACCACCTGATTGATGTTTTTTTCAAAATCATTCTTATCAAGATCTTCTTTTGTCTAATTACTACTTTTCAGCAAATTCTATACTTGCATTTCCATGGGTGTGATCTCTTTTAATACCATTAACTCCGTCAACTCTTCATCATGCACATGTAGTTGTATTTTTTTAACTGTCTTACCCATGCTTCCCTTAGCTAAACTCTGCTTATCCTTCTCATCATGTACAAACTGATTTATATTATTTTGTGTTTTGTTCTCTTTGCTACTATCATCACTTTCATCCATGATTTTGCTTGACTTGCTCTGCTCCTCCACTCTATGTGACCTTTAACACTATTATTCATTCCTTATCCTTTTGCATTACTATCTACTACCTCCTAAGTTATTTGCTTTTCTTCTATTGCCTTAACCACTTGACTAACTTCTGTACCTTTCCCAAAACTTCTAGTAACCCAATCTTTTGTACTAATCTTATCTCTTTCTTCTTGTTTGTCAATTTTAATATTTCCCGCATTCTCTTTGCTATTTTTATTCTTGTTATTTGCATCTTCTAAAGATGCAAATTCATTTGACATCTCTAGTTCCTTTTCTTTATTCTCATTCACCTCACCCAAAATATGATCAAATCTATCCTTCTTATATCTATTTTTCCTTGTAAGCCACTGATGATTAGTAATGCTTTCTCTCCTTGCATTATTTTGGTTATGCAATTGCTTTCTTTGCATGTTATTATCTTTATCATTTATCTTTGATTCAACCTTCTTATTTTCCTCCTTTAATTTGTCATATAATTCTGGATGTTTATTCCAGTACCTTTCTTCATCATGTCCTTGTAAACAACATTCTGTATAATACTTTGGTATGTAATCATCTTGGATTTGGACCCATTTGAATTTGATTTCACCTGCAGCTTCATTCTCTTTATTAATTCAAATCCTTTGTGGTAGATTTTCTACTAAGTTAACCTTCACTTTCACTCATACACAACCTGTCTAGTGTGATTTTTAGTAGCCACATTAATTATAAGAGGTTTACCAATTGCCGAAGCAATAGAAAATATTGCATCTTTTACAAAAACATTTTGGGGGTAGATCTGGCATTGAGATCTAAGATACAACAACTGTGGTTTCAACATCCGATTCAAACCATGGATCCCATTTCAATATCCTCATCTGCCAGGATTTATCCATTGATCCAATTTAAAAAGGTACAGTCGATAATAATTGAACATAATTCTCAAACATCTCCATCCTTAATAATACATGCCTTTTATCCAAAACTCCAACTGTACATTGACCCTTGATTCCACATTGAGTTGGAATGATTTTACGTAAAACTTTGATATATGGTTTACCATATGAGAATTTACCAATGATAGCATACTATAGATTCTCTTGCATGATAAGATTTTGCACTTCTGATAATTTCCACGTAATTGTAGGTTCTCCATGTAGCATAATAATAGGTTTAGGAGAAACCCTAATATTATTATTATCCACCACTCTAGGCTTCAATATATCTGTATATTTTGTAGTATAATTTCTTTTTTGAATGTTCTGATTACTTTTCTCAGTACTCTGAATGGTACTATTATCTAGTGGGATAGTCCCACCAGTTATGGTGGCCATATTGGCTAGAGACAACTATGATTTTGATATTCGTCAGCTAGGTTAGAGAGTTAGTCGGCTAGGGTACATCTAGCCAGGCCTTGATTTGGGTCATGACACACTTCTTGCCTGTGTCGACTAATTAATCGATATCACACCATTACAAATATTGAGATTATTACTATTATACGTCAGTATGATACACAAACATAGATTGTCCCCTACAGTTCATGACTTGTTGAAAAGAAATAAGTCCCTTAGCATGTGTATATAAACTAGTTTGATATGTGAGTTAATATGGTATATTATGATAATACTGAAACTAACAGAATTGTAATTACGAGATTGAGGTGGATATAGATCTGTATTATATCCTAGTTATTGAATTCATGGTTATTGATGATATAGTTGATATTATTGATGGTTATGTGACTTGGTTGTGGACATTATTGGCCTATTATGGATGTATTTACTGGCTGATCGAATTACTTGTTATATGCTGAATATCCCATCTAATTTCTACTTGATTTATGTTGTATACATGTGAGTTGGCTAATGATACCTACCCGTATATAGTGTTTTTTTATTAATATTATCATGTACTTTTCTTTTGTTGAGTGCAGAATGTGTTTTTGACATTTCAACCGACCTTATCTCTAACAGTGATAGTTGATTCTATCCAAAAGTGAGAACTCCATATCCATGCTGTCATTGATCTTCATAATTATTCTTGCTCTTCTTCTACCCAATTATACTCTTTATTATTTTATTAGTTTTGATTATCTTAGATATTGTTCTATCATAGAGTTCTTATACATTAATTTTGGGTGTTAGGAATTGTAATAGATAGTTGGTGACTACTCCCATACTTATTATTCATAGTTTTGGACATCATCTTACTTTAGCTGATTTTATCATAATCTCTTATTAAATGATTAATTGAATAGGTTAAAGGTTTGGGTAAGTTGATTATCCCATTAAAGGGTTAGTACAAGTGACTCTTATGACCATTTGAGCCTTGGTAAAGTTGGTATTAGAGCCCTAGGATCATCGATTTTATTATAAAATGACATATCTAGTAGAGCCTTGTAGACTGGTATAGAGATGTGTGTACTTTTATTCATGACGCTACAAAACCCTAGGAAAACTCAATTTCTTCTTTTGTGTGTGCTATTACTTAAATCCAATTAGTATCTGACATATTTCACTCTTATTCTTGTAGATGGTGAGATCATGTGCTTTAAGAGAAAGAGTAGAGGCACCAGAACTAACCGTTTAGGCTATAGTTCATGGTAAAGGGTAGGTAAGAGAAAAAAATGGCAGAGGAAGAAGAGTAGTGTCTGCCATGGTCAGTAAAACAACCTGAGTTTTGGCCCATGCAAATTCCTCGAGTCTTGAACTTTTTGATCATCATATGACTCATCATACTAGTCATATAGTGTGGGTACGGGTCAAGTGACCCAATTCATAGGGTGTCTAGTAAGTGGTGGTTGAGTTTCTATTATGGGTATGATTTTCTAAGTATGAGACTTATGTTCATAATACGAGGGGTATAGTGTCCAACCGTATATTGTCCAGTGTCTAGCATTAATGTCCAGCCTAGGGTACGACTTGAAGGGTACTTGTGTACGGTGATGGTACGAGTTAGGCTAAGTAGTTACATATTGGACAGAATATGGTGTCCAACTTTGTGATAAAGATATGAGTAGAGGGTACCACTTATATGAAATGGATATGGGTTGAGGGGTCCAATCGTACCCATCTACGGGATTTTTATAGTTAAAGTTGGGGGAATTTTTGAGATTTTCTCTCTTAACTCCTTTTGAACCCCACGACATAAAATACCTTTGGAGGCTTCCTTAACCTATTATTCATAATCAAACACTTTCTAAACATTCTCAAATCTCTCTTAAGCTCTTGGTTTAAGAAAGGCTAAGTTTTTATTCAAGTCATTCAATTATCGCTCTAAAAGGTGGTTTCTCTCTGTCTTCCTTGTTGTCTAAGAAATGTTACTTCTCCCTCAGTGTTAGTTCAACTAAAAACATGTTTTAAGGAATGGTTTTTGTGACATTATTGTGGTATTATTTTGGGTTTTGGAGTATATGTTGGGGGTTTTGGTTGTTTTTGGTCGAATAGTGTTTTCCTATGTTTTACTTATGGTTTTTATGTTATAATTTTGATTTGAACATGTGGTTGCTTGGAATGGTCAATTGATACTTGGTTTTGGCTTTGGAAACTATATTCCCTCAACATATTTGTTAAAATACCAATGAGAATGCTTTTATTACATAGTTTGACTATTATTGAAATCCTTGCATTGCATAAAAGTTAATG
Organism: Capsicum annuum; assembly: GCF_002878395.1. Taxonomy (NCBI): domain Eukaryota; kingdom Viridiplantae; phylum Streptophyta; class Magnoliopsida; order Solanales; family Solanaceae; genus Capsicum; species Capsicum annuum. The sequence continues at coordinate 45,877,852 of NC_061120.1, forward strand.
GAAACTAAATTTTTTAGATGGTTTTAAATGGATTGGAAAGGCCTCAGTGGCCATTGTATTGGTTTAAAAGGAAACTTTGGGGTCAAATTAGTTTAATAGCTTTGGTATGACATAAATGGATAGACTTGCAAACTCTAGTTTTGGTTTGACGATACCAATAGTTAATGCCTAATAAATAAGACTCCTTGGTAAATGGTTGATTATGTGTGAATATTTTTAATATGAGATTAAAGGGGGATATGTTCACAAAGTCGTAGAAGGTGGCGGTCTCAGGGGGACAAAAATTGGAAACTCACCTTTGTCGATGTGAGGTTGGTCTTGGTAACTGTGTGAATCATGTCACACTTATACTTTGGGAGATGTACTTGTCATCTCAGGTTTTCTCTATTTCATGCGGCTAACATGCGCCAGGGCCCTTTCAGCAGGGAGAGCTGAACCCATATAACTCATGGGTGGATTTAGGATAATAGAAATACCTAATCTTAGGTTAAAGGTTTTAAATACATACTAAACTTGATTCCCTTTCCCGACATGGTATATATATGTGTGTGTATATGGTTATTTACTTTGGATTTGAATAATGGCATTATTTTATTCTTATTTCTAAGTACATGCTAGTGTTCACCTGCTAACCCATCTTCAGGCACTGTATCCCTATGTGATACAGGAACCTACCATACTCTCCCTCCTACTAAGTGATCTTGGATTTGAGAACAACTTTGTGTTGGACTGAAGTGGTGACTTTTCATACTTCGAAAGACTCCATTTCATGCCATGGACTTCCTTTCATATTTTTGTTTATTTTTTGGCCTTTGGTTTTGGCTATGGTCGGGGGCATGTCCCGACCGGATGTTTTTGGATTTCTGTTAGAGGATTTGTGTGACTACTATGGGCATGGGTGGTATTGATATTGATGTAAGCCTTGGCATTGGTATTGGTACTAAGGCTGACACTGGTTGGATATTTAGTTGGATGTTAGTATCTTTATGGTTATAAACTTTATTAAATACCTTTCAATTATGATTATTCTATCTTATTATATGTTTGGAATTTGTCTGACATAGGGTACAGGGCAGTTATGGTTGAGTATTTGGGGCGGTCTTCAGTTCAGGTCAGACTTGAGATGCCCGACACGATTAGGCCCTAGTTTAGGTCATGTAAAATTTGTATCAGATCCCTAAGTTCTGGTCACTTGGGAGTCCACAAATCCATGTCAAGTAGAGTTTCTTTAAAGGGTGTGTAGAGCTCCAAACTCATAAGAGAGAGTCTACGAGACATTTGGGATTATTCCTCTTTCTTATGTTATGTTTTCAAGCTGTATAGTCTAAGGTCCTGAATTCTTCTCTAATTTCTGTTTGTTTGCTTTTCAGATCATGCCTCTTAAATAATCTAATGCTTATGGAAACTCCTCTGTCCCACCCATGGATAATGTTTATGGGACATGTTCTACCTATGGGAAACAGACCCAATCTAGCGGTCCAGTTCATGATTGCCCTCCTGGATTTCCACCTGTTCCCTTCAATCCTCCTCTAGCTCCTCAAGCTGATGTGATGAATGTTATGTTTCATCATTTTATCCATATGTTGGCTTAGTTAGTAGCTTCTCAGGCTGAGTGTGGTGCATTAGTTACTCCATCTTCTGAGGACACAAGGGTTGGCCAGTTCATAAGATTGAACCCTCCGACCTTTACTGGTGTTAAGGTGGAAGAGGATCCATAAGTTTATCTGGATGAAATGGAAAAGATTTTTAGAGTTATGCATGCCACAAATTTGAAGGGCGTGGAGTTTGCCGCCTACCAGCTGAATGATGTGGTGTACCAAGGGTACGAGGAATGGGATCAGTCAAGGGGTGACGATGCTGAGTCAACCCTATAGGGAGATTTCTCTAATGCTTTCTTGGACCATTTCTTTCATCAGGTGTTGAGGAAAGCTAAGACAGAAGAGTTTGTTAATCTGAAGTAAGGCAAGATTTCACTAAGGAGTATGCCTTGAAATTTCACCAGTTATCTTGGTTTTCATCGGTAATGGTTTCTAGCATTACAGCTAGAATGAGAAAGTTCACTTTCGAGTTTTCCCGAGACTTGATTCTAGAGAGTAAGACTGCCTTGTTGAACAAGGACATGGATATTTCAAGGTTGGTTGTGTACATGCAACAGGTAGAGAAAGAGAAGAAAAAGTGAGTTGAGATAGTAAAGAGGCAGTGCAAAAAGTTTGGGTTCTTTGAGTAGACTGGTGCCAATAATAGGGTGACCGGGATGGTGGGAAGTGGACCAATAGGAAGTGGGGAAATTCTAGGTCTTACTCGATGACTAGTGCTCCCTACCCAAAGCCATTGGGTGACAGGCATTTCCAAGGTGGCGAAAAATTCAGGGCATAAGGTGCCTAATCTTAGGCTAGTGCGGCCCAGTTATTTCCATCCTATATTTTCTGCAGGTTTTGTGGTATATTACATTAAGGTTATTGTGAAGAAGAAGGGGATAAGTGCTTCAACTGTAGTCAGCAGGGCATATGATTAAGAAATGTCTTGTTGGTAAGGTTTCTTCTGGGGAAAACAAGGTCATGTTGCCTTTTCTTCAGCTCTGTCATTAAAGGGTGCACCATCTTATTCCTGCACTGGTTAGAACCATCTATATTCTCTCACTACTCTCCAGGAGTCTGAGGCATCGCCGGATGTCATGACTGGTATGTTGAAACTCTTTTCCTATAATGTGTACTATTTACTTGATCTGGGATCCTCTCTCTATTTTGCCTTGCCCAATTCGTACAACCAATATTGATGATTTTCTCAAGGATGGACTTGATTTCACGGTTTGAAACCTCAACTTGTCCACTAGTTGGGGATGATACGGAGTAGTAACCTTATGCTTCACCGCATATTTATCAAGCAAAGCACCAAAAACCTGATTACAAAGATGAGAGCCGCCATCATTAATAATTGCCCTTGGAGTCCCAAACCTTGTAAAGATGTACTTCTTTAAGAAAAAGTGACACTTGCTTTCGTTGTTTGGTAAAGAAATGACCTCCACAAACTTTAAGACATAATCAATGGCTACCAAGATATATTTATTACCATATGAGCCCACAAAGGGACCCATGAAGTCGATCCCCTATATATCGAATAGTTCAACCTCAATATTGGGCTTAAGAAGCATCTCATGCCTCCTTGAAACACCACCTTGCATTTAGCATTGAAGACATGTTTTGACCAACTCATACGCATCTCTATGAAGGGTAGGCCAATATTATCCACTTTGAAGAACCTTTGTGGCTATTTGGATCCCACCATGATAACCACTGAATGAGGAAGAGTGACAAGCTTCAAGGATATCTCTCATTTCCATCTCTATGACATACCAACGGATCATACCATCCGCATATCCCTAAACAAGAATGGTTCATCCCAAAAATACTTTTTCACATCAAATAAGAACCAGTTCTTTTGATAATGATTAAGCTTATTGGGAAGCACCGCTCTCACAATATAGTTATCATAATCTGCATAACAAGGTGTCATACTACTTGAGAGTGACATGACTAACTTATCGGGGAAGGTGTTGGCAATGTAAATCTCACCCAACTTCTCATGATTGGATTCAAGGCAAGAAAGGTGGTCGGCTACTTGATTTTCACACCCCTTTCGATCCTTCACTTCAAAATCAAACTCTTTTAAGAGAAATATCCGCCTAATCAACTGAGGTTTTGCCTCCTTTGCCATGATATCTCTAAGAGCGGTGTTGTACATGTGCACAAGAACTTTCATATCCAACAAATTGGCCCAAAACTTTGCGAAAGCATACACCACCGCTAACAACTCTTGTTTTGTAACCATATAATTATGTTGAGAATCATTCAACGTCTTGCTTGCGTAGCAAATTGGGTGGAACAATTTCTCTTTTCTTTGGCCTAAAACCACACCTAGAAAAACACCACTTGCATCACACATTAATTCAAAGGGAAATGATCAATATAGAGCTATTATGATAGGAGCCGACCCAAGGAGTTCCTTGAGACAATTAAAAGACTCTACACAATCATCATCAAAGCTTGCACAAAGGGTGAGAAATATTTGAGAAATCCTTGATGAAATGTTGATAGAATCCTGCGTGATCAAGAAAACTTCTAACACCCTTCACAGAGATAGGTAGGATAACTTAGAAATTACCTCAACTTTTTCTTGATCCACTTGGATTTCCTTTCCCGAGATTTTATGGACTAGAACAATGCCTTCCTTGACCATGAAGTGGCATTTCTCCCAATTCAAAATAAGATTAGTTTCCACACATCATTGAAGGAATTTACTTAGGTGATCAAGGCAAGACTCAAATGTGTCCCCAACCACAGATAAGTCATCCATGAAAACCTTTATTGTATGATCTATCATATACGCCAAAATGGATAACATGTATCATTGGAACATGGCCAGTGCGTTGCATAACCCAATGGGCATGCACTTGAAAGCAAATATGCCATAGGGACAAGTGAATGTAGTCTTTTTTTTTTGGTCTTTCGAGGCAATGTAAATTTAATTGTACCCCAAGTAACCATCAATGAAGAAATACCAAATTCGAACAGCTAGTCTATTTGATCCATAAAAGGCATGGGGAAGTGGTCTTTCTCGGTCGACGAGTCAATTTACGGTAGTTCATAAACACTCTATAACTCGTGACCGGACGCACAAGTACAAGATCATTATTGTTATTCGGGACAACCATCATGCCACCTTTCTTTGGACTACATTGGACCAGATTCACCCATGTACTATTAGAAATTGGGTGGACAACTCCCACATCAAGCCACTTAATGATTTCCTTCTTGACTACCTCTTGCATTAATTGGTTGAGTCTCATTTGGTGTTCTACAGTAGGAACATGATCAAAATTTAACTTAATTTTAAGAGAACAAATTCTGGGAGCAATGCCTATTATGTCCACGATAGTTCACCCGATAGCATGAATGAACTTTTTCATAATTTATTTCAAGGCATCCACTTGACAAGGTTCAAGATCACCCGCTACAATAATTGGCAATGTATTATCCTCACCCAAGAAAATATATTGGAGATGGGATGGTAACAACTTATGTTTGAGTTGAGGAGGTTCAATAATAGATGGCTTGGCGGGCGGAATATCATGGTTTTTTAAATCAAGATCCAATTTGACCGGGTTCTTGGTGTAAGATCCAAGACCCATCAATGAAGCTACCACCTCATCATAATCTTCAACCACCTCACTCCCAGGGTTCCATAATACACCCACCAAGGGGTCATCTACAAGTTTCACTTCTATGGTGTTAGTCACTTTATAATCTATCACATCAATTATCGACACCACTTATAAGTCCATCGATTGCTTTTTGGAATTGCACACATTGAAGGATACTTTTTCATTGTTCATCCAAAATTTTATCTCCTATGTTCCATATCCACTAACGCCCTTCCGATAGCTAAGAATGGTCTACAAAGAATGATTGGGACCTTTTGATCAATCTCACCATCAGGAATAATGAAGTTGGACAAAAAGATAAACCGATCAACTTTCACCAAAACATCATACAACACACCAAAAGGCTTTTGGATTGAATGATCGGCCATTATAAGCATCATCGAGCACCTAAGCCTAACACGACAAAGAGAATCAAATTAATAGTTTCACCAAGTTCACACAATGCTTTTCTGAATTTGTACACCCTGATAATACAAGGAATAGTAAATATACCCGGGTCTTCTTTCTTCACCACCATTGTGCTAGACATTATAGCACTACAATTGTGGGTTACCTCAATTATTTCAAAATCCATGACTCACTTCTTTGTAACCAAGACCTTAATAAATTTAGCATACCCGGAAATTTCTTGTAAGGCTTCTATGAAAGGAATATTCATCGATAAATTGTTAAATTTTGCAAGAAACTTCTTGAACTTAGTATTATCAGCCATCTTCTTAAGCCTTTATGGGAATAGGGAAGGAATTTTGATTTGTGGCAATGGACAATTGGAGTTTTATTCTCTTTTAGAGTATCATCATCAAACACCTTAGGAGCTTTCTCACTTTCAACATTTTCTTCAAGTACCTTCGGCCGTTCAACACTTGTCTTATTTGGTTTGGATCATCATCATTTGGTTCTTCTAGCCTCTTTTTTTTTGCATTGGCTTGCTCATCATTTGACTTTTCATTAAGGTTTTCATAAATATCAATAACATCTTTACTAAGAGTCCGGCCAATCCTAGTGACAATAGCCATAATGTCAGCATTATTTTTAGGATTGACAACCGTCACTAGGAAATCTACCCTTTCTTCTTTCATTAAGTTGTGTCAAGATTTGGCTTAATTGAGTTTCAAATGGCTTGATAGAGTTCGATTAAGTTGTAAACAATAGATTGAGTCATGAGAATTCACCTTTCATGTCTCTCACTATCTTATTGGTCCCCTCAACACCTATTAAAATCCGAGCAAGGACATCTTCATTTTTGAGCTTATTCGGGTCAATAGAACTTTACTCTTTACCCTTTGCCTGATCATGAGGAGGTACATACTAGTCATAATCTTTCTCCTTATCTCTCCAATCCTGATATCTATCACGATCTCTATCATACCAATGTCTATCACGATCTCTTTCTTTCAAACCTTGATTCCCACCTTGCCTTTTATAAGTAGGGAGAGATCCTCCTGATTGGTTTAATAAAAATCAAATTTTTTCATTAAGGGCCTCTGTTTCCTAATCATCATAAACTTTAGCACTCTTAGAAGCAATGGAATTAAACACCTTAGGAGTAGCTCCCATCACATGCTTGGTTAAAAGATCAAGTTGCGTCATCACTTTATCCATATTTGCATCTCTTTCTTTATCCTTTTTATTTTACTCTTGGCTTACAACAGATTTGGAGGGAGCCCTCACAGACACCTTGATATCTCTTGTGTTTCACCCTTTACTTTTCTTGATCACTTTATTTAATAAAGTCCATGCAACACCATATGACAGTTTGACAAGGGAATCCCCAGTTGCATTATCGGCTATGTCTAGTTCAATTGATCCAATGTCGTATAGAAAATTTGAAGAAGCATTATATATGGAACCTCATTATTTGGGCATTTCATTAAATTGTTGTTGAATCATTTCCAAACCTCATATAATGGTTTGCCATTAAGTTGGTGAAAGTTTGTAATTTTATCCCTTAGTTACAACATCCGAGAAGGAGGAAAGTATCTTTCCAAGAATGCCTCTATAAAACCAACCCATGAAGTGATAGACCCCGCAGGCAAAGACCTCAACCAGAAGACCACTTCTCCCATTAAAGAGAATGGGAAAAGATGCAACCAAATTGACTCTTGAGATATGTGGTCCATGACAAATGGAAAAATACCTCAATAAAATTTATCAAGTGTAGATTAGCATCCTCATGTGCTTAGCCTCCAAATAACCCTTTTATTTAAAGCAAATAAATCATCATGCTAGTAACGTAAAATACTACATTTCCTTCCTCTAGTGGAATACGAATAACATTAGCTCGGCCTGCATTACCGAGGTGATCCTCCTCCTCAAGATACCCATCAATCGTCCCGACGTTACTACCATGTTGGCTCATATTATTGTGTATACTATTATACGCACCCGAGAAAGAACAAAAACACCAAAAAAATATAAAATAAAATACTATGACTAACCCAAAGTAACTAAAAATACTACAAGAGTGAAAACTATGTTTCACTACTCGACAATGACGCCATTTTTGATAACGTTCAAATTACACTCTTGACTGGGTGTAAGCGATCATTGTCAATACAATAACCCAACTTAGTTTGGGATCAGATCCACAAGGAGTGAAAGCATGGAATTCAAAACTCAAGAGTGTTAATAGTCTACTAAAAGGTGACCCGTAATGTGAATTGAAAAAGCATAAATACAAAATAGGGGAATTAGTTTGAATGTATTTATAATGAAAACTACTTCATTTTTCGAGCACTATCTTGACGCTGAAAAATGCTAAGAGTGAATTCAATTGGGAATAGGCCTTGGGGTTATGCAATTCTTGGTGTGGGTTCATGCATGGGTACTTGAAAATTTATCCAACTTTAGCTAAGAGTCATCAGTAGGCTAGATGTTAATGTATTGATGTCAATCTTGCAATTACGACACCAAATTTCACAAATGGGTTCTTTCAAACACCTAACAAGTATGACAAGTTTGCACATCTATAACCTCAATTTGCATCTTTATGTTTAAGAGATGACATTAAATGAAATGATTTAAGTTATTGGTTGCATTTATTCCTCACCCATATCCCCTCTTTCAAGGATGATATGGGTTCAAGGGTGGTTGGGGTTTGAAACCCCCAACTCTTGATTAAATCATGAAATAAATGTAATGACCATCATAAATAACTAATTAGGAGGATAAATATCTAACACCCATGCACTACCACAACCTAAGAAAGCAAAACCCTAAGATTTAGAATTAGTTACTCATAGACAAAAAGGGTAGAAATATACCAAAGTTATCACTAACTTCCATCCATAAAAAATAGAGAGAATGTATTTCCAAACTTGGAATTTCAATAAATCTTCAATGTTAAATCACTAATTCTCCTTTAGGAATCACTTACATATATTTTTCACTCAAGACTAGTACAATGTTCTTCTAAGATAAAAAAATAAGTGCTAAGATGAAAAGAGATATAATAGATGAAAGATGAAAGTTAGGTCTTGAAAAGTGAGCAAGAAACCCTTCTTTAGGACCCACTTCAATATTTGACAAAATTACAAAATTGCCACCTTGCTCTTTATCTGCTTGAGCAGATCTAAAAAGGATGGAGCACATATAGATAGCAGATTGATAGCAGCTCCAAAGAAGAAGAAAAATAGATGACTCTTTTCCTTCATATTTTGCCTTTTGTTCACTTGAATAGCTTTCCCATCTTTCCTTTTTACTTTTACCTATATAAATTAGCATTAAGTAAGAGAGTACCATCAGATCAATGGAAAATCATGATAATTTAATCTTAAAAGGTTCTAGTAAGTCATCAAATTGATGGCTTATCAACTAATGTGACAGGGATATCACCAACTGGGTCAACAGATGAATAGACCGATGAAACTTAGCATTTAAAATGTCTTCTTAGGGTGGTCGGACATGATCATCATCAATCTGAGAAGTTCAAGGAGGATTGGTAGGGACTGATAGAACTCCACAAGAGGCAGTTCAATCAGAAGCTAGGACCCCAGGCTAGGTTTGTATTCTATAAGCGGGATGAGTTCGATCCACATTGACTGGGATAGAAGATGTTCCACAAGCATTATACCTTCTTGAAGGAATGATCTAAAATACGAACAAACAAAATTAGAGGAGTTTTCAAGACCTTAGACTCTATGGCCAAAAATAGAAAAATAAAAAAGGGAACAAAAAGCCCTGTAGCTTCTCTCTTATAAATATGGCACGCTACACGCCCATAAAAGAGACTCTACTGACCATGAAACTGAGGCTCTGATACAAACTTTGTCATGACCCGAACAAGGGCCTTCCATAACGGGTATCTCAAGTCCGTCGTGCACAGAAGATCACCCCCTTTGCCTAGTAAAACATAACATAATACACTAACCATTGATGAATTCTTAACGTATAACAAGATAGATATAGATAAGCTCAGTAAGTCTAGGATACATCAACAACCAATACCTAGTACACAGTAATCCATAAAGCCTCCAAAAAAACAACATCATTCTAAGTTGAGATATGCCCCTGATGATAGAAAAAATAAGGAGGCTCACCTCTTTAAGCTGACTGCTAACAACCTAAAATCCATTCACTGTGCAGAAAAAGTAGGAGTGCCTTCGGGCCCTGCATTTCTTGGGGATACAACATCCAGATACGGTTAGTAGGTTGAGCACTAGTATGTAACTCAGTGAAAAGAGGTAAAATAATTCCATGATTAACAATTTAAAGCCATTCAAAATCAATGCACACCCCCACCATATGCAAATGCATATATATATCGTATGCTAGGGTAGGGAATAAGGATTAACATGAGATTTAAAACCTTAGCTTGGATTGTGTAGCTTGACCATCCTAAAACTAACCCATGAGCTATATGGGTCCAGCTATCACCCCCGGTCAGGCCCCATTATGTGTTAGCCGCATGAACTGAGATATCATAGAAGGTTGGGGAATCCTCGTACCCTATGCCATATACTATACAAATATATATATTATATGTCACAAACACACGGTCATCTAAACCAACCCCATATCGGCAAATGTGAGTTTCTAGTATTAGTCCTTTGGGACTCACACCTTCATGGATAGCTACACAACGCCCTTAAATCCCAATTAAAATATTTAGAATATAACCCATCCATTAATTCAAGAGGTTAATCATTAAGGAATCATTAAGTGGTATCATCATACCAACTATAACTTGCAAGCAAATGTCATTAAGTCAACACTTGGGGAATCCTTGTACCCCAAACTCCTTTATTAAAAGCACCTTGGGGAATTCCTTGTACCCCACAAGGTTTTAAAGATCATTCTTATCAGTAAGCCAACTATGAAATGCATTAATTTTAAAGAAGTATACCAAGACAATTGATTAATTATATTCTAAAACCAATTATGCAAGTGGGTTGGAGTTCTCATCAATTTCAATAACATAGTTCAATTATTTGGGGAATCCTTATACCCTTGGTTTCATTGTTCATAAGTTAAAGGGAATCCTTGTACCCCTATTTTCATTGTTTGCAAATTTAGGGAATCCTTGTACCCTTAATTTCATTTACCATTCTTATGCATAACAATGAGTTTATAAATAAGCAATTCAAGTATAATAAATCCATAATAGTCTTGGGAAAATCATTTAAACAATTCAAATTCAAAAACTCTCAACTCATTATCAAAACTATGTAAAAAGATTAATAAATTCATGAAAATATAAAAACACAAGTTTTGGGAGAGAGATATATGCCTTAATCAACAAGAAATTAGAAGAAGAAATCACCCATAAAGACCTAGATGACCAATTTATTGAAACCCTAGCCTTGTATCTAAATGAGGAATTTGAGAGAATAAAGGGAGTGTTTGATATGTTAATGTGTTTAAGATAACGCTCTTTGTTTTTTTATGGACATGGGTTCTAAGTGGAGAAGGATCAAAATTTATAAAATGCCCTTAGTAAAAAGCTGAAAAATTGTCTCCTAGTCATTATGGGTGACTTTACAACTCATATGGTCGCCCTACAGCTCGTGAGATTTAGTCGTTGGCTGGACAGTGTCCAGGGGAACCAACACTAGTCTAAATATAAGTCATGCCCTACGACTCATATTCAGACCTTACGAATAGTTATGTAAAATTGTAGGAAAGACAAAAACATGGACACCTTTACTGGTTAGGCTACGAGAACTACTATACGACTCGTAATAAGTCTTGATGACTCGTTGGGTTCCTGTCGTGACCAACATAAAGACTTATCCAAGCATACTGGTTAGGCTTGATTAGGGTCCTATGACCTATACTGACAAACTTATGGCTTGTATGATGAGTCGTAGTCTGGACAGTGAGCTTAAAGGTTAAAAAGTTTTCAGGGACCAAAATTCAAAGTGTTACACTTCACCTCTCCTTAGTCACAGTCACATAGGAATTTCTAGAAGACATACCAGGTGGAAAATTCACATTAAAAAATAAGTGGATAGTTTGATAGATCTAGTTAAGCCTTTGGTGTAGAAGAATATTTTTTACACTATATTAGTTATACCCAATTGTCTAGTTGTTTTTGAGTTGTAGATAAATAAGAAACTAGTAGTCCTACAAGCCCCCAAGTTGGCATATTTGTTTGGAGAGCTTGCCTCACTATGAGAAACAGTCTTAAGGAGCATTTAGGATGTCACATCTTGAGACTACATTTATAGTTGATTCATTGAACACGTCGGTCACCATCGGTGCCACTATTAATGATGTCTCATTGAGTGTACCAACCATAGCCAACATTATTGTTATTGACATTAAGTTTATATCTTTATCCCACACTGATTTACTAAACCTATGCACCTAGGGCGCCACACTATATTTCTTCCCCTAGTTCTTAGTTTCATCTAATGCATTAGGGATAATCCATGTTTTCTAAATAGCGATGGATGTCTACTTGTGAGTCTATATTTTGTACCATTTTAAACTTGGGAGTTTTTGTTGTCATGTTTCTTTTCCCTCAAGTATTTATCTAGTAGAACTGGCATGTTTCTTATTTTGTTTATTTTTGTGTGTTTTGTCTTATATATTAGAAGAAGAATCTGAAAATTGAGTGCAGTCTAGTAGAAAAATAAATGGCATGGTTTTTTAGACAAAAATGGAGATCCCTCCAAATTTTTTTATCATGCATTTTTGTACTTTGATAAAATGGCCTCTATAGATCTTTGCATGACATTATGTTTATTGATGTGCTAATCTATGCTAAAGATGGGACATGGATCCAATGGTTAGTCGTTCATAGTAAAATCTGTGTTGTATGTGTGGGAGATGTACTAGTCTAGTTCCTACATTGTGCACGCAAACTAGAACTTGCTCGGTTAGTCGTACTAATGACGTAGGATAGGTGGTTAGAAAAAGATCTTAGGCCATTCTCGAAACAGTCCAATTTAAGCCTAAATGACTATCCAAACAATACAATAACCTCTTGATCCCTGATTTTGTGCCTAAATTGAGCTTTTTATTTATTAGCCTAACCACTTTTCTAATTTTTCTTTGAACATTTATTTTGGACATGGTCCCTCCTTCAACATTGTGCACCTCAACTTAGGCAAACTACATAAGTTGAGGGTGATTATTGTAGGGGAAATAAGAAAAAAAGTTATGGTATGAAAAGAATAGACTAGTCTTCAAAATAAAGTGGGTGTGTTATGTTGAAAAGAAAAAAATAAGAAAATACAAAAACAAAAGCAAATAAAAAAAGAAGAAAAAGAGAATGTTGAGCAGAAAATTAGAAAACTACATGCGTAGTTGAAAATAAATTAAAGGAGAAAAACAAGAGCTTGAAATTTGAATAAAATCTAGTGAAATCCCAAGGAGTCTCGAGTCAATGTTCCCTAAATACGCCATACTCGAACCCAAGCCTATATTACAAGCTGAGTAAAGTCTTATAGTGACCCTTTTCCGACTTTCCCAAAGCAGAAGTATAGAAAATAAGGGAAAACATATTTTATTGTACATGTATCATTTTAAAATTTTTGTGAGTGTGAGCACGTTAGTTGGGTCCCTGCATCCAAAATAAGCATATGCATGTGTGGGAATTTTTTGTAGTGAGGTCATGAGTCATCCTGTTTATTATTAATTAGTAGGATAATTGTTGTTAATGTATGCATAATTATATATTGATATCCTAACATCATCCATATATCTTTTTGTATTACTTTGATGAGAGTATAATGGATGTGACTTTTCATAAGGATTGGAAAAAAAAGGTTGAATTTGTGAAATACATTAGCAAATGCCATGTGATTCTCATAGTATTCCTAGGTTTATTTTGCTCAAGTGTCGTATTAGTATAGCTTTATTTTTTCTTGAAAAGAATCAAATATTTTAAGTTGATGGTGTTGATGTTTTGTTGTTTTATGGTATTTTTGATGCTTGAAACATGGGATTGTCATACGTTCTTAAGCACTTTTAGGTAGATTTGATGTGCGTTTATGTGTTTGTGTAGGAAAATAAGCCCGAGAGGTTAAAACTTAGAAAAAAATATAAAAATGACTAACTATAGACTCGTGAAGCCAAGGTATGACCCTAGAGTAGATGCGTGCTAAAGTTGATAAGCTATCCAAAGTTAGGATCAAACCATGACTTAGCCAACAACTCATGAAATTATTGCACGAGACACGACCCAAGCCATACTCATAATCAGAGTAAAGTCCAGAAAAGGTGATATTCAAGTCAAAAGACAACTCATACTTACATGTCATTTATTCAAACAATGATCCAACCTAACTTATTTTGAGAGTCATGAAGTCAATGGACTAAAAATATGCAAAGTTGAGTTAGTTGTTATGGATGTAAGCTATGACACATAAAAAGAAGATATAAGTCCTTTTGACCTATTCAGAGAGCTCATGTAGAGAAGGAGTTGAGAAGTTGTAAAGTTAAGCCAGTGAGCACAACTGATGGTATAACTCATAGGTGCAATCATAAGTCTTAACTTGAGGTTCAACAATGATGAATGACAACCAAGGATGAACTATGACTTCAACCTATGAGTCATGACTACCCTGTATGACTTGTAGGTACAGTTGGGCCTACAATCCCACTATGTTTATGACTTACATCTATGAGCCCTGACTTGATTATTAAGCTTTCTTTAATAATTCAAGATTCTAGATTTTTTTTATACTTATTCCATAAGTTTATGACTATGAATTCTTCTACAAATTCTTATTATGATCTTATGAACATGAGTAGCTAAATCTCATAACTAAGATTGTGAGAATCATGATGAATTAACGACATAGGTTATGGTACTCAATGATTCTTGAATGGCGTTCATGCATATATTGTTCTTCCCTTTGTATCAATTTTTTTAATGATGGCCAACATTAGAACTCACCTTAATTCTTACTTGTTGAATAAAAGAGGTAATGAATGGGAAAAAGGGTTAGCAATAGAGATTTGAGACTATCAACCCTCATCTAATAGCTTGAGTCTTTCTAGGGATAGCTAACCTGAGATAAAGAATAAGGGTTAGAAAAGTAAACATTCACTGACTTACCAGGTGACTGAGTGATATTTATCTAAATTTGGGACCAGTCATTTTGGTGAACCTAGATTACCAAGTTTGCATGCTAAGCACTAGGATAGATCGCTAGTATGCTACACTTACTGAGTTATGAAATCATGGAGAACACAATGCAGTGTACTCTCATTAATCGTTACAAATAACATAAAGATGTAACTTGTTACTTGGTTACTTAAGGATTGATACTTGATACTAGTTCTTTTAAAAACCCTTTCAGAAAAACTGATCAATAGTTGAAATAACTGCATTGACCTAGTTTCTAGCCATGTTCCTTGTAGGGTCAGCTGCAACCTTAGTTGGATTCTATATTTGATCAACGACCATGTAATACTTCATTATAAGGTGTGATTTAGGTGACATCAGTCATGACCCAAATGGCCGTAAGTGCCACCCATACTAACCCTCTAGTGGGAGAAACAACTAACTCAAAAGTTAACTTATTCAATTAGCCATTTAAGATGAGATAATAACAAAATTAGTTGAAATAACAATAATCTCCAAAACTATGAATAATATGTGCCGGAGTAATCACCAACTATCTAATACAATCCCCAAGAGCTAAAAATCATCATACAAAAACTCTATGCCAAAATAATGTCTAAGATAATTAAAAACAAATAAAGTAATAAAGAGTATCATTGCCTTGAAGAAGGATAATAACAACTACGAGGATCCATGGAAACCTTGATATGGAGTGCTCACTCTTGGATCAAATCAATTGTCACTTCTAGAGATGAGGTCATATTGGGTTATCTGTATCACAGTCTGCAAACAACAAAAAAAACGTAGGGTGGCATTAGTATAAACCACTATGTATAAGTAGGTATCATTGGCCAGCTCAATTTAGGAACATGTATACAACATAAATCAAACAACAAGTAGATAGGAAATTCAACACATAACAAGATATTCAATGAGTCAAAAACAATATCATCAACAACAACGAATTAAATTATCACGACACAATGGGGATCTATGTCCACCTTAATCTCAAAATTATAATTATATTAGTCTTATCATGACAATATGCCATACAAACTCACATATTAAACAAGTTTATGCACACATGTCGAGGAACTTATTTTTGCCCAACTAGCCTTGACTTACAAAGGACAATCTAAGTTTATATATCTAACTGAAATGGTACCTGATCCTCTATTGACTTGGTACCTAATCAACCATAACAATATCAATGAATGATTTCAGTTTTACTATCTCTTAGGATATAACATAGTGCCCAACTTATAAGTATGGTTTAAACCAAAATGTGTTTTAATTAAGTTCAATATTCAGTAGCTCATTTATTCAAGCATTAACAAACATAATCATCAATCACAAGCATGTACAAAGATCATTAAATAAGTATCTAGTTTAGGAGAAACATGAAACTAAATTAAGTATAAACTCCAATTTAAGCATAACCTACCTCAATCGAAGAACCCTAATCCAAGCTATTTTTCTAAAGCCTTGCCATTCCTCAATGCATCAGATCGTTCACGATATAAAATAGATAAATGTAAGAGTAATTAATCACTCACTCTTATATTATAGACCTTGGGAATTCAACCACACAAATTTTACCCTTATCATAGCCTAAAACCATAGATAAAATTTTTTTAACCTCAATTTTTCCAAAATTTCCATAATTTAAATTGAAAGGGAAATTCTATGCTAGAAAGTTCCAATTAATTATCTAGAATAAATTTTAGGAAAATTTGTACATACACATAAGTCTTTCCCACTAGTTAAAGAACTTAGGGCATAAACACAAGTATTACACCATTAATTCCCCTTCTAGTGAGTGCAAAAATTGAATGGATTAATCATTTATAAGAGGGAGAATCGAACTTATCTTAATAAAGATAATCTCTCTAGTTTAATGGAAAATTTCATCTTTCAAATCTAACCCTGAACCTTTTGAGAATTAGGAAATAAAACTCTAAAAAATCAAACTTAAGGATATTTAACTGCTTGATGACTATTGCAGTGGTCTCATGAATGCTATATCGGTCCTATGGCAGATAAGGAGCTTACTATAGTGGTATGTTTCTTTCCTATGCTTCCGCTATAGAGTCTAACTGATCGCCACATCGATCTAACTACATCGGTGGTTCAAACGCTGCTCTAACCCTTAAATAGAAACCAAGGGAAATTTTTCCGTTTCACTATATAAACCTTGATATTAGACACCACAAATTTATCTCACTATGGTAACTTTATTTTAGAAGTTCTAAAAACCCAATTATCATCCCAAAACTTCCTAAAAAATTCTATGCCACTCGACTATAAATTAATAAACACACCACCACCAAACAATACACTATGAGCCACAAATTCTCTCTAAACAACAACACCTAATTTTCATCAAAAACTTCCCTAGCTTATGATTTTATCAACTCTCAACTAAGAGAAGCACCAATCGAGTAGTTATGCCCTATAAAGTACAATAATGATGGAAGGAGTTGTTACATCAGATACCAATTACATAAACATTAGTCCTCGAATGGGTAATAAGAAATAAAAGGGAAAATAAGGAGTTACCTAACTCAAAAAAAAGTGAGGATACTTTTTTCACATGTCCTCTTTGGTCTTCCGAATGGCCTCTTCAACAGGATAAGTCTTCTACTAAACTTTTACAGATGCAATCTCCTCAGTTCTTAACATACAAATATCTCTATTAAGACCAGTCATAATTTTCTTTTCATAATAGTGGTTTTCATACGACAGGATCAAATTCTAGTGAATGGCATAATTTCTATCACCATGAAACTTCTTTAGCATAGAAAGATGAAACACGGGTTAAACTCCATATAATCTTAGAGGTAAATCCAATCTAATAGGTATCGGCCCCATATGCTTAAGTAACTCTAATGGTTTAATAAATCTTAGACTATGCATAGCTCTCTTACCTGAATGCATTACACCCTTGATGGGTTAAACTTTGAGAAACACTTGCTCACCCACCATATAATGCATATCTCTCAATATTTTTATCTGCATATTCATTATGTATACTTTGAGCCACAAGATTTTTCTCTTGGATGAACTTTAATTTCTCTATAAATTACTTCAAAAGGTCAATACCCTATGGCCTCACCTCAAAAGCATTAAACCATCCAATGTGAGATCTGTAACTCCTTCCATACAAAGCATTAAATGGTGCCATATCAATACTTTAATGAAAGCTATTATTATATGTAAATTTGGCCAAAGAAAGAAATTGGTCCTAATGACCTTCGAACTCCATAACACATGCATTGAGAATATCCTCAAAAGCCTGAGTTATTTACTCAATCTGCCTATTAGTCTGAGAATTAAAAGTTATACAAGGCCCAACCTCATACCCAACTTCTTATGCAATTTATCCTAAAAGTAGAGGTAAACTGAGTACTTTTATTTGAAATAATAATGATTAGAACCCCATGCAATCGAACAATCTCCTATAGACATATCTTAGCCAACTTTTTTACATTGCAAGACACTTAAAATTGAATGAGATGCACAGACTTAGTCAACCAACCCACAAAAACACATATAGAATAGAACTCCCTCATAATCTTAGAAAGACCAATAATAAAGTCCATGGATATCTTTCCTACTTCTATTCAATAATGGGTATCCTCTAAAGAGTACCACCAGGCTTTTAATGATCGTAATTTACCTATTGGGAATTCTGGATTTGGTGAAAAAATTAATTATATCTTGCTTCATCCAACCCCACCATTAATGTTGCCTTAAATCATAGTACATCTCAGTCACACTAGGATGAATAAAGTATTTTGAAATATGATCCTTAGAAAGAATAGTAGGAATTAAGTCATCAACATGGGGGCATATAGATTTGCCCTTTAATTCTCAACACACACTCATCATAAATCATATCCTGTTTAGCCTCACCCTACAATAATTTATCATAAATTTTTCTCAAATTTTCATCCTTTAATTGTTTAGCTTTGACTTGATTAAAAAATGAAGACCTCACTTCTACACAGGCTGACAATCCACCCCTGTCAGATACTTTACGTCGCAAGAAGTTATTAGCTAGAGTTTGAATCTCTCTACATAATAGATGCCTGGTGGCCTTCATATAAGCTAAACTACTCATACTTTCAAACTTTCTACTTAGTACATTCGCCACTATATTAGCCTTTTCCATATGGTATATCATGGTGATATCATAGTCTTTAGGATACTCCATATACCTAAGTTATCTCAAATTTAGGTCTCTCTATATAAATACATATTGTAAGTTATAGTGTTTAGTGATCACTTTATAACGAATCCTATGCAGGTAATGCCTATATATCTTGTGAGCAAAAATCACAACACCTAACTCTTAATCATGAGTAGAATAATTCTTATCATGAACCTTTATTTGCCTTGAAGCATATGCAATAATATTCTATTCATACATCAAAACAACAACATAACCAAAATGTGAGGCATCATAATAGACGGTAAATTTCTTACTCTCCACTGGCATGCTAAGACTAGTAGTAGTATTAACAAGGTCTTGAGTTCTTGAAAGCTCACATTCATTCGACCAATGAAATGGTGCTTTCTTCTGGTTTAAAAAGGTTGGATGAGCAGCAATAGAAGTGAACCCATTCAAATACATATGGTAACAACTATCCAACCCTATAAAAATACAAACCTTGGTCACACAAGTAGACCTGGCCTAATTCTTAACCGCCTTAATCTTTTATGGGTATACCATCACCCTTTTTTTTTGAAACCATATGCCACAAAAAAGGACATAGAGGACAACCAAAATTCACACTTAGAAAATTTCACATAAAATTTTTTCTCCTTAAGCAAAACCAACATAATTCCTACTTTATTCGCATGATCTTCTTTACTTTTAGAATAAAGTAAGAAGTCATCACTAAACCCATGAGAGCAGTTAGGGCATTAGTAAGCCTAAATATGTCACTTTGAACTTACAGTCTCATGCTTATTTGGAAATGCACCCATAGGATTAGGGTAGAGGGTACATCCTATTGATATCCAAAGCTCAAATCAATCTTAGAAAAGATTGATACACCCTGTAGTGGGTTAAAAAATCATTGATATAGGGTAGAAGGTATATTTTACAAACCATAAACTTGTTTAACCTTGTTTAACTATCAATAGTCTATACACATACATAAACTACCATATTTTTTCATAAAGAAGACTAGATCACCCCACAGGGAGGCACTTAGATAGATGAGTCCCTTACTAAGAAATTTTTTCAACTAAGCCTTCAACTCCGTCAACTCAGTTAGTGCCAGAATTTCCAACCCCATAGTATAACCAATGGATACAAAATAGTAAGTAGAACAAGGACTAGATAATATAATATCCATCTAATCACATATTAAATAGTACTTATTATCACTATATCTAATGCAAATTTCTCATATTTTCTAAGAAAAGAATAAAAATTCACCCTATCACTTACCTATGTGGTGCCCCTATTGATCTGAGTACCATTCCAATTAACATATCCACCGCCTCTATTCTGGTTTCCACCTTTACCTACCTGGTGACCACCATACCCACTATGATAAGGCATCTACCATTACTACCATCTCTTTTACCAATTAGAGCTAGAGCTCAAGGAGCCTATTACTAACTTATTTAACTAAACTTCTTAAATCAAGGGCAATGTCTCCAAATATAATTAGCTTCACTGCACTAATAGAAAGTATGGTATAAAGTGGGTTGTTAAGTTAGAGTAGAAGAAGTGTGGTAAGCACCAAAATCTAAAGAAGGCTAACTGGCCCCTAAAAAAGGCTAATTAGCCCCTAATGAACCCCTAGTCAATATCTGCATTAATAACTAAATTGGGAGTTCAGAGAACTCTTGCAAGCTCTTACCCCTAGAAAATAAACCATTAAAGTTACCCTCTTTTGGGATTTATTCTGTACCATCTTGGAATATCCTTTATATTTTATGTCTTCAACACTCTTTACAAAGTCAATCATCTCTCAAAAAGACCAACCGTAAGATATTATCTGAAGAGCTACAATTTGGAGGCTTGTGTTCATACCCTTAATGAAATAGAAAAAGCTCTCATCCTTAGTAAGTAGTAAGTGTAAAGAATAATAGGAGAGTCAATGAAAATGAGTGTCAAAGGCTCCAACTAATAAACTCCATTACTCGATATTAGTGACATCACCTTTCCTCTTATATCTCAAGGTATATGGGATATAATTCTCTAAGAAACCTAAATAGAATTTGTTCAATGTCAATGGAGGAGACCCAATAGACTTACACTCTACATAAGCTCTCTACCACATCTTTATCTCATGAAGTTGAAAGGTAAAACCTCAACTCTATATCTCTTTATTACACCCTTCTTATAGATTTACTCATGGAAGTTGATGATGAAATCATATACATCCTCAATTTCAATACCATGAAAGCAGGGGTAGAAGTAGTGCTTAAGATATTATAGGAGCTAAATTTATACTAGTGGCTTCTCTTAATATCCCCAAAGTAATAGAATGTTCCTCGCTTGATAGCAATAGTAGCCTCAGGATGACAACCAAACATAAATATACTAGCTCTACTTTATGTAACCAAACCTTATGTTTTGTCTAATCCCTTATCTTCTTAATGTTTAGGTCCTAGATACTATCATTGAACCATCCATCTCTGCTAAAACAAACACTCTTTTCTCTTTGTATAAGCAGGTCACAAGGCATGAAAAGGGAAATAAAGTTCTAGGTATTGTTCTTAATCCCTTATCTCATCTACTATAATTTTGCCAAAGTTCAACTTGTATCTTGATATAAGGTTAGCAATTTGAATAGCCCTCTCCTTATTCAACTGATTATATCCTACTATCGACACCAATTAGAGAAGCATTACTGCCTATCAAAATAATTTGTTGAAACTTAGTGAGGCTTTAATTATCTTTGTTTTATCATCATTGAGACACAATGGCTTACTTCTAAGTATAATATATGCTAGCCATTTCTATTAGTTATTTTTGTATTTTGTTTGATGCTCATAATCTGGGATCCTTACTGTTGATAAACTTGTGGGCCCGTATAAAAACCTATTTATTGTTTGCATTGAAATATATACTATAACCCCTCATACTTGAATGCTCTAAGGATTAAATAGGTAATCACTTTTTACCATTTTACAGCTCTTGTCCAAAGTGGTTGCATATTTAGCATGGAATTTGCAAACCATATAGGGATAATAGTTTCCCCGTGCCTAACTCATCCACTCCAAATGATAGTGATTGTATAATTATTCAATACTAGTGTACTTGACTAGTTCTAATGAGATAATATTAACTTTGTTTGTTATATTTCTTGTGATGTTGTATTTACCCAGGGTAGAAAGTCTATTTTGAAAGTACTCTTCCAACCCCTTAACTTTCCACTGACTACTATCTCTAAATTGAGAGTTTAGATTTTAATCATTGTACCTATCTTGGGCTCAGGAGAGGCAATTGAGCTCTCATTAGCATCAACACCACTTCATCATTTATGATTAATTATTTTATACTAGATTCATCTAAATATTCCTCTCCTTTATCATACTGAAGCATGCTCTATGTCCTGATGATATGTCTATTACAGTAATCTAGAGATTCTTCAACTTTCTCAACCTCAGGTTAGACTCAAAAAGCTCATTTTGGAGTTAGTGGTGTTAAGCGATCCTTTAAAGTATTTTATGAGTACCGCCATTATTGGTCATAATCTTAGAGCCATAAGTACCTATTGAGAAGAACCATTAGAACATAAAGTAAATTGAGAAAGCATGAAACAAAAGAAAACTAAAAAAATATACTCACTCTATTTAAAAAAGAATGACCTACTTTATTTTTTGGTCTGTTTCAAAAAGAATGACTCTTTTCCCTTTTTAGCATCTTTTAAATTTTAACTTTCCACGTGGCATGCTTAAGAAAAAAAGATTAAAGGGCATTTTGGTACATTTGACTTATCTTTAATTAAAGACCACAAGATTCAAAAGTCTTATTTATTTTCTTAAACTCCATGCCAAGTCAAAATAGGTCATTCTTTTTGAAACGGGGGGGGGGGGGTATTTATTTATTTTATATACACCATGGACTGCTGAGTGGACAATGGATCATAGAAAGAGTCATCAAGAAGATGACGGTTGTGAAAGTGAGATTAATTTTCATATTGACTTGAGTCAATGGACCATCACAATGGAGAAATTCTATGGATTCATCAATTACATAAAACCAGTGAATTATCCAAATCGATTTTCCAAGAAAATGATAAGTCGACAAACTGTGAACCATCAAAAGGTTCATGGACCCATCCATAACTTTAAGGCAATGACTCTAGTTATCGAAGATGCTCATGATAGGCCATCCCACAACTCATGGGTCATCAAACGATTCAAAAAATGATATTTAGTGCTAAACATAGTTGACTTTATTGAATACTTCATCCCACAGTTAAGATGACAAACCTAAGTGAGACATTAATCTTATTTCATGATGAAACATTTATAATTCTAGCTATGTGAATCTATTGATATAGAGATTTTCTCACACCAAATAAGGGTTACTCAAACTTCACCTTCATGTTAAAAAACATGCCATTTTTTAAGAGTTAGTGGGTAAAATGATATTTTTCATAATAATTTTGTCTCTGAAATTCAAAAGTCGTGATGCCCTTTGACTTAATAAGCAAAATATACTCTCAAGCACAAAAAAAAACAAAACACCATATGCATATTTTAGACTAAAAAAGCTATTAAATCAATTTTGTACAATTCAATCCTATCCTAGATGTGAAAACAATCTCATTCTGTCTTAGGGTTCCTATTAATGGATAAAATAAAATTAGGGGAACCCAATTTCTTTCCCTTACAATGTAGTTTACCCCAAAAGTAAATACATAACTTATTACCTTTACAGAGAACTATGAAAAATAGGAGAAATAGCTAGAGTTAAACTTGATTTGTTGTGACTTTTAAGTAAAAGATGACGGAGACAAAGGAAATGGAGGTGTAGAAAGAAACTATATGGTAGATGAAAAATCATTATAGAAATTATGGGGTTTTGGGAAATAAACATGGTTGAGAAGTCGGAAGAGAAAAGATTTTGAAAAAATGAATATTAGGGGAGTAGTACACTAAGAGCAAGCAAATGTTTCTTCATATATTGTATGTGAAATTCTTTATTAGAAAGAGCGTAATTCTATTTCTATACCCATGTATGTGACATTTTTTATACTTTTAAGTAAATATGGTAACTATTTTCTTGTGAGGGAACATGGTTTATGAAACTAGGTGAAGTATTCTATCTCTTGGTTAATTAGTACGGGTGATTTTGATTGAGGTTAGGAGGTCATATTGAAGTAGTTGATTATGAGATTAAATGAATGATTAAAGTAATGAGTGTTAAGTTTACCACTCATTTACATCCAAATTAGTGCATACTACTGTGGTTGAAAGGTGTTAATGAGAAAAAATTGTCATTTGAATGCACGAATTCTCATATTTTGTAGGTATATAGGTAATGGGAAGAAAAGAAGTGAAGGGAGATGAAAAGAGATCAAAAAAGAAAGAAGTAGTGCAAAAGCTGGAAATCAGGAGCAGGAATTGACCCTCAGTTATCGCGATCGCGGTCTGAGGGTCGCGATCATGACTAACCCAAACCAGTCAAGGCACACAATTGCGGTGGGTTCACCGTTATCGCAGGAGCCGCGATCGCAATCAAGCATCAACGATTGCAATGGAGTGGAAAATATCCAAGGGGCAGTTTTGTTATTTTATCATTTCCCACAGTTGGGTCCAATTCTCTATAAGACCAAAACCTTTTCACTTTTTGGATAACTTGAACTAGAATTCAAGTTTTGGCTTTGTAAAAACCTACCAAATTGGGAAACATTATTGTCGTTAATTTTGTAAGTATTTTAGCGGTAGTTGAAGTTAAATTGAAGAATACTCTTTCTTGCATCTTAAATGGAAGCTTTGAATGTAAATTTGGGTATAATTCTTCTCTTAAACTTCATGAGTAGCTAAATATCTATCTTGGGGTTATGTTGGAATAGAGTGAAAATGTGTTTGGGTTTAATTATTAGTGTAGATTCTTTGTTAATGATGTTGGGTTTCAACAATACTTGCTTGTTGAATTGGAATTTGTGGGTAAAAACCCTAAATTCCCACAATCTCATATCATCCTTAAAAGAGGTATGTGAGTACGCTTTTGAATCCTATATGATCCTTGAAAGAGGGATATGGGTGACAATGTATTAGTGAACAACAAATAGATGTTAGCTATTCCTTTATATTGTCTTAGAAATAAGAATGGATTATGAATTTGTTATGTCTTAGGAATTTTTCTAGAAATAGGGATGCCCAATTGACGCTTTGGGCAGATTTGTTTTCCACACCCATGAAGTATCCGAAAGGGCCCATGGGTGATATTTTTGGTGTTTGGTTGAGAAACTAGCATCAAAATCTCTAACCTAGACTACCCATATGGTCATTAACTAGAATTTACATTTGATTGTCATGAACCCATTTATTATTTACCCCTAGAAAAACATAATCACAAGACTATTCTCCTATTAGGAATATT
Organism: Capsicum annuum; assembly: GCF_002878395.1. Classification (NCBI taxonomy): domain Eukaryota; kingdom Viridiplantae; phylum Streptophyta; class Magnoliopsida; order Solanales; family Solanaceae; genus Capsicum; species Capsicum annuum. Next base: position 45,903,172 of record NC_061120.1, read on the forward strand.
ATCTATAATTGTTGCTCTAATTCGGTAGTTTAAATAGTTTTTGCTTAAAAAATCATTCAAACCATACCCCCTAATTTTAATTCACATATTTTATTTCGTATACATTACGGGTATATACTTAGTAGATTTCAACACCCATAGGATTTGAATACTAGTTACACTCTCCATGGATTCGACCCCAACTCAAGTTGTATTAATATATTTGACAACAACCGCCTTCCCCATAAATCATAGAGTAAGTTGAGCGTGATAATGAAGCATGCTCAATATGAACTTGCCATCTTTGGTTGTTATTGCCTTAGCTTGAGTGATCTTGTTTCAATTGGAATAGTTCATAGTAGAGTCTAAGTCATGAGTGTATAGATTACTTGAGGAAAATCATGGATTTAAGTGTGTGGTGTTGATGTGATGCTAAAACCATGTTATTTAACTATTATTTGCCTCATATATGTTCTCTTTTTAATATTATTTATAGCTTAGATGATGTGATTTACACCTGTGTCTGGTGTTCTTTTATGTAGGAGTGTCTTGAGGTATTTAGAGCTTTAAAAGGAGAAAAATAGCACCAAGGAACTAAAAGCAACCAAGAATGAATCAATGTCGTAATGCATAACAAAATGAGTGAAAAAGAGACCACAAAATAGTGCGTTGTGCCACTGCTGCAAAGCAATAGTGAAGTGGATTTAGGAAGCTAAAAAAAACTTTTTTAAGACATGTACCACTACCCCCAATGCAAAAGTGGTGCAACAAATGACACCTAGCAGAATTTCAGTTTGTTGCTTAAGCCACAACTCCACTATTGGGTTGTGGCACAAGTCGAGGCCTTTCCTAACCCAATTGGGATTGGTTTTTGACATTATAAGGGTTCCTAGACTCTATATAAATCCCCCATCCATATTTTTAATCGACAAAACATGATTTAGTAAAGTCAAAAGCTAGGGCAAAGCTCAAGAATAAGGTCTAGTTTTATTTTTAATTTCTACCTTCTAAGCTCATGAAATATCTTCTCCCAAAGATATTCATGAGTATCTATGTAACAACTCGAGCCTACACCCTAGACATCACACGATGCTTGATCATAAGCTAACCTATGAATGGTACTTGCTGTGAGTACTGAATAATAATACTGAAAAACATACGCAAAAGTAAAATTGAAATTCCATAAGGTTCCCAAAATAATAATATAATAAGTGAGTGTAATTGATAATAACATCTGAAAATTGAAACTAACTGTGCTAGTCTCAAAGCCTCTAACAGTCTGAGTATGCAATTGATTGGACAAACCCCCGACTAACCCTGACTAAAATAACTACTGAACTAACTGAGATACTGAAATGCTAAAATAAAATAATATCCTCAATGGATGAGGACTCACTACTAAATCTGGCGATGATATCCTGAGCTGCTAAGTATGATTAGGAACTCATGCTTCTGAACCTATAATATGAGACATCATAGTACAAAGAAAGAGTTTGCATCAGTATTTTTAATATACTGGTATGCTAAGTGAGGTAGGATGATAGACATGGGTTCATACACATAAGATGATAATTGACTGAACGAACATCATGAAATAACTGGATGAGAGTACATGCAAAACTGTAATTGCTAACATACTGGACATGCAATACTGCGCATGTAGATATATATCATGTATCAGATATTATACTAAAATTGAGTATTAAATTCTGATGGCTGAGTAGCTTATAAATGATAGCCATGGTTCTGTAGAACTGAATGAGTTCTTTACAGAATACTGAGACAAAAACTATAACTGTGGGAGTGTTCATCTAACTGACATAACCCGATTATAGACTGAGTTGGGGTCCAACCTGTGACCCCATTTGGAAGGGTGTTAGCACCTTGCCAAGGGATACTAACAATGCTGTGTCAACCCTAATCTAGAAGGAAGACTCATGAAATATATATATGATTGCATCAAGCCTAATCTGGTAGGAGGATGAATTAACCTACGCTGGCTACGTAGTTCTGTAACGCAAAGACTGCTACTAGGGGTCAAAGCCTCTGTTAGCAGGAATACCCCCATCCCTGGGTTCGCTCGTGTAACGCTCCAAAAATGGGTCCCGAGATGTCACACGGTGCTTAGGGTCATAAGTGACCCCAAGCTAACGCTCCTACTGACATAACTCATAAGCAACTTAATAAAATGCATAAGTCTGAAAGAATAATGCGGAATATAAATCTTTTATTATTTGCTCAATACAACAAGAATTTACAAATTACAACTCTGCTTTTTCCAATAAACTGAAACTGAATACATCAACTTTTACTGACTGTTTATGAAGCCTCTACTAGTACTGACTATAAATAGTCGGGTCATGACTCTCAACTACCCCTAATCAATACGACTGAATACAGAAAATACAATACACCTCAAATTTGAACAACTCAAATCTCTGAATCAAAAGGACTAATCACCTGCGAATTGAGAGCTGCGTCCCAGCTGAACATGATATGTGCACTAAAGCTTGTACCTACATTTTGGTAAGAATGTAGCCCATGGAAATATGTGGGTCAACACTTTGAAATGTACTGAGTATGTGGGGTACATGCAACAATATAAATAGTATAATCAATTTCATGAAAACATGCATATGGACAATGATGACTCACTTGGCTTGAGTTATATCAAATCATACTTTTTGTAATTTCATAATAAACAGTTCATATGATAAAATCTCGTAATCCACGTAAATCATTATAAATTATAAATTATGATAAATAATCCTAAATCATCATAAATTATCATATCGTCAAAAATCATCATAGGTAATTATAAATCATTATAAATGACCATAAAACATCATAAACATCTCAACTCTTTGACTCAAATCTCGGAGTGACTTGGTAATTCAAGAAACTTAATCTTATGGACATGGGAGTCTCCTATAACTGACAATCCCACGTGAGCTACGTGGAATACCAACGTTTGAAACCCCCATTGGCGGGAGCGTCATACTCTTTGCTAGGAAGTACGACCTTAAAACTGCAATAATCACAATTGGGATCTCTGGCCAATAATATCATTATCAAACAACCCTACGGTGGCACATAGGTTTGGGGAAATACCAAATTTCCCTCTCAGTGCTAAGTACTACTCCCCGACAAGCACAGAACGCGTTAGAAAATCCACCACAACATCACAAGGGTCTATCATAAAGACCAAATCAAATCTCTTAATCATTTATCAAATCATATCAATTTGTGGATTCCTAACTCAATACATTTTAGCTCAAAATATTTTAATCTTCCTCAACATCAATAAGGTATCAATGCATTGAATCATAACCGACTCGACATTTGGACAAGGATATGAAGAATCAATACGTAATATTTTCAACAATTTAACTCATCCAAACCATCCGAAAAATACCAAGACTCATTGCAACTTCGATATCAATATACCCAATAACTCAAATCGTCATAAGGAAGCTCAAAATTTAACATATGGCTCGAAAACACTTGGGAATACCAATAATTCATTCATGAACTTAAAACGTGGATACATGTTCAAAATATATCAATTCTTGATAGAAACACCAAGAATCCCAATATTAAATCTCAATTCATAGAACGAAAATAGTCAAATACTCATGTGATTCAAAACTTACAATTTAAATCTTTATAAGTTCATAATCCAATTATTTAGACATAATTCAACTTACAGAACCATATGAATCCATTAAATAATCATAATTGGCAAGCTTGAATAATTTACATATATACATAATCAAAATCTCATGGTAGGATATCTTGGAAATAAATCCATTTGCCAAACTCATAATAATCCATAATAAAAATTAAAGATACAGGCACAAGAACGGAAGAATTATTCTTGTTCAAAGCCCCACATACCTAAAAATGGAAGATGAATATGAACTTCCCACTCCAGAACTTTATTCACGAAAATAAAAGGGTGCTTCTCGAAGCCTTTAACATGATCAACTTGAATCCCAAATCAATTTGAAATTTCTACGAATCAATCAAAAGACATAGAAGGATGAAATTTGAAGTAGTAGGGTTGGGGTTTGAGCCTTAGGAAATTTTGGAGAAAAAAGAGCTATTGAATGATCCTAATGGACTTAAATCCATGGTTTACCCAGATGGATTGGAGTGGAAATAACCAAAATACCCTTAAAAATCAAATAATGTCAAATCTGTCCTTTGGTGGACTGTTTTGGTAGGTTGAAGTAGATACACCACAATTTTTTCCTCCGATGGACAAATTAGATGAAACTAATTTCATTGGAAAGAGAACTCTCAAAGCGTTCTGTTGATATATAGTAGCTCACCCAGCTCATTATGTACAAGGAGTTATGATTATTTGAAATTGACCCTAAAATTTGCCTGGCCTCAGTATTTATTTCCTGCACATTTACTGTTCACCACTATTCATGGTTAGATCGGAATGATCATAACTCATCGCTCGAGTGTCTGTTTTGGATGATCCATATATCATTGGAAAGCTTATTCGATGCTTTACGCTATGACGGATCGCATATCCAAAAATTCTACATAGAAAAATTATTAATCATGATAAAGAATAGAATTCAATATATTTTCGTCCGAGATCTTAATGGACTCTTGGAAAGATAAAAAGGCTTTAACGACTCGACATATTTAGGAGAGAAATATTTAACGGGAGAACTCGGGGTGTCACAACTCGGTGCTGAATCTTATTCCCAACTGAATCAATACTGGACTGATTATTTGACTGTACAAGCCTTGATTGAACTGACACTGATCGTGTTGACTGATTAAACTGGGCTGAGTTCCTTGAGTTCTGTTAACTGAATGAGTACTACAGTTCTTGACCTTTACTGGGACAATTCTATAACTACTGGAACTAAGTAAACAGCTAGATTTCAGGTAACAAGTACCCCCAGGACTCGACAATATCCATAATAAAACTTAACAAATCTTGAAAGCATAGCAATAGTCAATTGTTCACATTTCATTCATTGAGACATTTGTCAAATACTTGGAGATCATGAACTTGTACATAAATGAGAACACATGATGACATGTCATGATTATACTATTCAATTCACATGGACATTCTATCAAACACTTGGGAAGCATAATTGGGATACATGAACAATAAACATATAGGGCATCATCACTTCAATATGTAACTTGTAAATTCAAGGGTTTTTACATGAGAGATTCATAATTCAATATGCATACTAACACAATTGCATGGAACTCATAAAAGATCTTAACTCTAAACCCATACAACAACACAAACATGGGCATCATTCAATTCATAATATAGGAATCATAATTTAAGTTTTGAAAAGGGTTCTTGAACTCCAATGGTGGAAAAAAACCCAAGGATGAACACTTAGCATACTTTGATTGTTGATTTCGTGAAGATTGTTGGGGATTATCGGAACTTGGACTTGAACTTGATGAATTTGGATTTATTTATTGAGAGGATTTTGAGAAGAATGAATGTAATTTGCCCTTTTGGGAGTTTAATTTTGTGTTATGACTTAATTAAGTGAGGGGAAAAGGACCTAATTGCCCTTGGAAAGTCAGAGTTTACTAAGCAAAATATTCCCAGTGATGCGATACCTGATGCGTTGCATAGATGGTGTCGGCATAATTGTTGCTGCACCACGTCGGTGCTGTCAATGCAATTACTGATGTGTCGTGGCCTGATCGCGTTAATGCACTATTTTAGGAATCCAAACATGACTTTAACGAAGTAGAAAAATTCTAAAACTCACCCAATATGACCTACTGACATCCCTGATCATGAATCAATTTAAAAATTAACTATCTAAGACCATAAGGATAAAAAACAAGGTCATCCAATTATGAAGGCTAAAGATGCTTCTAAGTCTTAACACTTAGCTGAATTTTTCGAAGTCTGGGACCTCTTTTGGCATGCTATATAGGACTAAAATGACTAGGAATTTGCGAGGTCTTACAATATCTTCCCCTTGGGAAAATTTGTCCTCGAATGAGACTGACTGAACTAAGAGGGACTGAGGAACTATACTTAAACTGACATCCATGACTGAATTTTAGAGATATGAGGCATGACTAAACTATTCGATGAATTCATGAAAGATATGAGAATGTTATGTAGCTGTAACTAAGCATGGAATAGAGTAATTCTAAGGATAATTATTACCTTAGGCTGAGTTTGAGTTTTTGGAGAAAAGGTGAGGATACTTAGTTCACATGTCTGCTTCTACTTCCCAAGTAGCTCCCTCAGCAGACTGATTCTACCAATGAACTTTGACTAAAGGAACTTCTTCGTTCTTTAGTCTGCGAATCTGACAATTAAGGATTTTGATTGGGACTTCCTTATAAGAGAGACTGTTATGAACATATACACTCTCTATAGGGACTACAACTGGTGGGTCACTAATGTACTTCTTTAACAAGGAGACGTAAATTATTGGGTGCACTGATGCTAAGTCTACAGGAAACTCAATCTCATAAGCTACCTTACCAATACGATAGAGAATTCTATAAGGACCAACATATCAGGGACTAAGCTTTCCCTTCTTGCTAAACCTTTTCACTCCCTTTATTAGAGAGATTTTCAAATACATAAAGTTGCTAATGTCAAACTCGAGATCTTTCCTTCTCGTATCTGCATACAATTTCTGTCAGCTCTGAGCTGTCTTAAGCCTTTCTCTGATCAACTGCACTTTCTTTAAAGCATCAAACACCAAGTCAGGCCCCACTACCATAGCCTCACCTACTTTAAACCAACCAATGGGAGATCTACATCTCCTCCCATAAAGAGCCTTAAATGGAGCCATCTGAATACTGGAATGATAGCTGTTATTATACACGAACTCTATCAAAAGTAAGTGGTCATCCCAACTTCCCTTAAAGCCAACGATACACGCTCTTAACATATCTTCTAAGTTCTAAATGGTCCTTTTTGCTTGACCATCTATCTGAGGATGAAAAGATGTACAAAGGTGAACTTAGGTACAAGACCCTTTTGGAAGGCTTTCCAAAAATAAGAGGTGAAATGCATACCTCTATCTAAAATAATGGACAATAGGATACTATGTAACCTAACCAACTCTCTGATATATAGCCTGGAATAGTCCTCAGTTGAGTAAGAGTTATAAATTGGCAAGAAATGGGCTAATTTGGTCATCCTATCCACAATGACCCAAATCGAATCATGTTGATGATTAGTACGAGGCAAACCTATCAATAAGTCCATGTTTACTTCCTCCCACTACCAAGTGGGAATACTGAACTCTTGAATAGAACCACTAGGCTTTTGGTGCTCAATCTTCACCTGCTGATACATAGAGCACTTAACTACAAACTCTACAATGTCTCTCTTCATCCCACTTCACCAATAGACTTCCCACAAGTCATGGTACATCTTAGTGGCCCCTAGATGAATTGAGCAACGTGCACCATGCATTTCTGGAAGAATCCGCTCTCTCACGCCATCCACACCTGGTACACAGAGTCTACCCTAGTAATACAACACACCCCAAACCAACTCTGGAAACATCACAATACATAACAAATCCATCCGAACCATCTGTAAGGTTAGAATTAGGGCTGTAGTGAATCGAGTCTTCAACTCCTGAAAACTTTTCTCACAAGAATTTGACCACTAGAATTTGACTTTCTTCTGAGTTAATCTAGACATAGGGGATGCAATAGACTAAAATCCTTCAACAAACCATCGGTAATAGCCAACCAAACCTAAGAAACTATTGATATCTTCCAGAGAGATGGGTCTAGGATAGTTTCTCACTGCTTTGGTCTTTTGAGGATCAACTCTAATGCCATCACCGAAAATGATATGACCATGAAAAGCTACTAACCTTAGCCAAAATTTGCATTTACTAAATTTGGTGAACAACTGATAGGCTCTAAGAGTTTGTAATACTATTCTGAGATGGTCTGAATAATCATATTCATTGCGAAAGTAGACAAGAATGTCATCAATAAAGACTATGACGAATACGTACAAGTACATTAAGTCCATGAAAGCTGCTAGGGCATTGGTAAGACCAAATGACATGACTAGAAATTCAAAGTGACCATACTTAGTTCTGAAAGCTGTTTTCAAAATGTCACATTCTCTGACTCTGAGATGATAATAGCCTAATCTAAGGTCTATATTAGAGAAGTAAATAGCACCCGAAGTTGGTCAAATAAGTCATGAATTATAAGAAACGGATACTTGTTATTGATAGTGATTTTGTATAACTGACGGTAGTCAATACACATTCTGAGAGAACCATCTTTCTTACGCACAAATAGAACTAGTACACCCTATGGGGAGATGTTAGGCCTGATGAATCCCTTATCTAGGATATCCTTCAACTGTTTATTCAAATCTTTAAGTTTAACTAGAGCCATTTTGTATGGCAAAATAGAGATGGGCTGAGTATCAGGAAGAAGGTCTATTCCAAAATTAATTTACCTTTTGGGATGAACTCTGGGATGATCTTCAGGAAATACATCTAGAAATTCACTTACGACTAGAATTGACTCAAGATTAGGAGTCTCGAAACTAAAGTCTTTAACTTGTAAAAAATGATAGACACACACTTTGAATATCATTTTTCTCGCTCTAAGGTATGAAACAAGCCAACCCCTAAGTGCTGAAGTACTACCCCTCAATTCTAGGATAGGTTCATTCTAGAACTGAAAATAGACAACTCTGTTTCTACAGTCAACTGAGCATAACATGAATGAAGCCAATCCATGCCGAGAATGTCATCGAAATTCATCATCTCTAACTCTACTAAGTCTACTGAAGTAATTTTTTGATGCCCCATAACTGGACAGTTCCTGTATACCCACCGGGCTATGATAGCCTAACCAATTAAAGTAGAGACTGAGAAGGGCTCTGCTAGGATTTCGAGACTGACTCAAAAGTTGACAACTATATAAGGAGTTACAATGGACAAAAAACCTCCTAGATCTAGCAAAGCATAAACATGTAAATGGTAAACTTGTAACGTACCAGTGACCACATCAGGAGAACTTTATTGATCCTATCAGGACTAAAGTGCATAGAGCCTATTTGGGCATTACCCACTGGTGGCACTGGAAGCAACATCCTACTGATATGAGCGACCAAACTGAGATGGGGGGCGATTGTGCTGACTCTGTGAACCCACCTGAGGACACTCTTTGATTCTATGACCTGGTCTACCTTACCCAAAACATACATCACTGCTAGATCTATATACACCCTGATGGTTTCTTCCATATTTCTAACAAAGAGGATTTATTTGGGCACTGCTAACGCTACCTTGATATTTAGAGCCTGGCACCCCATCCTTATTACCATTTTTAAATTTAGGCACAGGAGCACTGGCTGAGGATAGAGCTGGGACTAAAGATTTTAGGCAGAACTAAGGACGATTACCACCCTCTGACTTAGGCTGAGTGAAGTTGAAGCAAACTATTCTAGCCTTCTTATTCTTTCTCTCTTTCTCCTTAGTCTTTTTCTCCTTTATCTGTTAAGCATGGACCATCAACCTAGCCACGCCCATCTTCTTAATTAGCATTGCATTCCTACACTCTCTGACTACACTGTCAGATATACCAGACACAAACTTACTCATCTTAGATCTGCTATCAGCTACTACTTAAGGAGCAATACCTGGCCAACTGAGTAAACTTGAGGCCCTGCTTTAGGTTAATAAACTCTAACACCTTAGCTTCCTTTAACTCCAATGGGAAGAACCTATCTAGAAAGGCAGTAGCAAACTTCTCCCATTCTGTAGGACCTGCATCTATGACCTATCTACCATCCACAACTTAAACCATGTATGAGCCACATCCTATAATTGATAGGAAGCTAACTCATCAGTATCACTAGCGGTTACCCCCATAATGTCTGTTACCTTGTACACCATGTTAAGGAATTCCTGTGGGTCCTCTTCAGACTTAGACCTTGAGAATGAAGGGGGATTCATTCGAGTAAAGTTCTAAATTCTAGCTGCAATAGTATTGGCCACTGGGTTGGCTTGAACAACAACTAGGCATTCAATCTGGGCTGCTACAGAATGAGCTAGGGTGGTGAAATTTACTCTAAATTTTATGTGATAAATAAGCTCATTTAGGGGATCTCCCTGAACGGGTGGTGGTGCTGGCTGGTTTCCAGTTCTTCTTCCGTTGGTTTTTTCAGGAGGCATGTTCTGTAAACAGAAGGAAAAGTTGGATTAGATAGAGAGTTTAACTTTATCTCATGCTCACTTGCACGACATGAATACAGAAAGAAGGGAAACTTTTTCTAAAAATATATCATAGCCCTTTGTCCATAAGTGTGGTGCGCTTTACACCCATGCACAAGACTCTACTTGACATGGATTTTAGACTCCCTAGGACTCTTTATAACCTTAGGCTTTTATACCAAGTTTTTAACGCCCTGAGTCTACACCCTGTACATCACACGGTGCTTATGACACCAAAGGATCACAAGCTAACCCATGACTGGTACTTGCTGTGAGAAATGAATAGTAATACTAAAAACATATATGGAAGTAAAAATAAAATGGCATAAGGTTCTTAAAATACTAAAATAATAATTGAGTGTAACTAATAATAACATCTAAAAACTGAGAACTGACTATGCTAGTCTAAAAGCCTCTAACTGTCTGAGTATGGAGTTGACGGGACAAACCCCCAACTAACCCCAACTAAAATAACTACTAAACTAACTGAGATACTGAAATATGGAAATAAAATAATTCCTTGATTGATAAGGACTCACAACTGAATCTGTCGCTGATATCTTGAGCTGCTAAATATGATCAGGAACCCGTGCTTCTAAACCTATAATATAAGACATTATAGCAGAAAGAAAGAGTTTGCGTCAGTACTTTGAAAGTACTGGTATGCTAAGTGAGGTAGGCTGATATACACGGGTTCATATGCATGAGATGATAACTGACTGAATAAACATCACAAAGTAACTGGATGAGAGGAGATACAAACTATAACTACTAACTTACCAGACATGCAATACTGTGCATATAGCTAAATTTTGATAGCTCAGTAACTGATAACTGATAGCCATGGTTCTGTAGAGCTGAATGAGTTCATTATTGAATTTTGAGATAGAAACTATTACTGTGGTAGTGTTCATCTAATTGACATAACCTGGTTATAGACTGAGTTGGGGTCCAACCTGTGACCCTAGTTGGAAGGGTGTTAGCACCTTGCCACGGGATACTAACAATTCTGTGTCAACCCTAATCTGGGAGGAATACTTATGAAATATATATATGATTACATCAACCCTAATCTGGTAGGAGAATGACTTACCCTATGCTGGCTACGTAGTTCTATAATGCAAAGACTACTATTAGGGTTCAATCCTCTGGTGGTTAGAAAGACCCCATCCCTGGGTTTTCTTGATGCTGAATCCTACTCCCAACTGAATCGACACTGGACTGACCACTAAATTGTACTAGGGTTGACTAAACTGACACTGATCATGTCAACTGACTGCACTGGACTGATTTCACTGAGTTCTGTTAACTGACTGAGTACTACGGTTCTTGACCTTTACTGAGATGATTTTATAACTACTGCAACTAAGTAAACAGCTAGATTTTAGGTAACAAGTACCCCCAGGACTCGACAACATCCATAATAAAACTTAACAAATCTTGAAAGCATAGCAATAGTCAATTGTTCACAATTCATTCATTGAGACATTTGTCAAACACTTGGACATCATGAACTTGTACATAAATGAGAACACATAATGACATGTCATGATTATACTATTTAATTCATATGGACATTCTATCAAACACTTGGGGAGCATGATTGGGATACATGAAGAATAAATATATAGGGCATCATCACTTCAATATGTAACTTTCAAATTCAAGGATTTTGACATGAGAGATTCATAATTCAATATGCATGCTAACATAATTGCATGGAACTCATAAAAGATCTTAACTTTAAACCCATACAACAATACAAACATGGGCATAATTGAATTCATAATATGGGAATCATAATTCAAGTCTTGAAAAGGGTTCTTGAACTCTAAGGGTGGAAGAAAACCCAAGGATGAACACCTAACATACCTTAATTGTTGATTTCATGAATATTGTTGAAGATTTCTTAGAACTTGGACTTGAACTTAATGAACTAGGGTTTATTTATTGAGAAGATTTTGAGAAGAATGAATGTAATTTTCCCTTTTGGGAGTTTAATTTCATGTTTTGGCTGTATTGGGTGAGGGGAAAAGGATATAATTGCTCTTGAAAAGTCAGAGTTTAATGAGCAAAATGTGCCCAGCGATGCGATACCCGATGTGCCGCATCAATGGTGTCTACATGATTGTCGATACACCGCGTCGATGCTGTCGATGTGATTACTGACACGCCGTGGCCTGATCACATTGATACACTATTTTGGGCATCCAAACATGACTTTAATGATGTCGAAAAATTCTGAAACTCACCCAATATGACCTATTGACTTCCCTGATCATAAATCAATTTAAAAATCAACAATCTAAGGCCGTAAGGATAAAAAACAAGATCATTCAATTATGAAGGATAAAAATGCTTCTAAGTCTTAACACTTTGATGAATTTTTCTAAGTTTGGGACCTCTTTTGGCATGCTACATAGGACTGAAATGACTAGGACTTTATGGGGTCTTACAATCTAAACCATTTAATTTCTAGTATTATGGTTGAATGTCATGACCCAATTTCCCAAGTCATGATATGCCTGCCAAACCTTTAGTTCAGAATGGCTAGTAATGGACTACCCAAAGTGATAAAGGAAAGAATGCAGAAAAGATGTACTAACAGATCAAATACACAATATAGTCCCAAAACTTTGTGGTATTAGTACAAGAGCTTCTACATAAATAAGATTTCAAAGTAAAGTACAAATGAATATACTGATGCAAATTATCTCCGAATACAACATAGAGTTTAGTCTAATACATACGAGAGAGATACGTAATACTCCAAACGTTAGGAGCTCACTCTAAGTCTCTGAACCATGGCTGTTCCGCATGATGCAC